>NC_084820.1:20826143-21126143 GCF_958449725.1 Rosa rugosa | reverse complement strand
AGTCGCGGCGACTACGTCGACTTGCTCTCATAGTTGACATAGGTCCCTCGTGAGGAACATAATTTTACCTACGGGTAGGTGTATTGTACTACGAGTACTTAAGTATGTCTTTTGACAAAACTGCAGTTCCCGGAAAGTTGTGCTTGTAATGAGCAGGAATTGAATAAAGACGTGAGTCGGCTAGGAGTTGCCAGCAGTGGCAATATTGAGTTAGGGTAACAGGGTTGGTAGTTACCCAGTTTTATTTGGTATAGACATAAATTGTTTGTGGAAATGCCAAGTATGGCAGTGTTGTGAGGAGAGTAATGAGATTGTTAATCACTCAGTCCAGTTGTTCTAACAAAAGTCTTGTGGTTACAGAAAAGTGAAAAATAGCGGAGCAAAGTGTATCCTGTTGGTGATAACTGAGGAACACTTGGTAAAGAGAAATGCTAGCTCCGGTGTTGATATGTATGACTAGTAATAGTCGAATTGTACCACAAGAAATTAGACTGAGAAATAGTTATGGGTACTGGAATCCGACATGAAAAGTAAAGTATTGTTGACCATTTGACCAATCAGGAAATTTCGAGGACGAAATTTATTTAAGGGGGGTGGAACTGTGAGCCCCGGAAAAATTTATTGAGCTTAAGTGAAATAGTTCGATAATTTACTTATCGATTTCGATAAAAGTTAAAGTACTCGAGAATATTTTCAGAAAATTTCGTGAAGGGAAATCCTCAATTTAGAAGTTGGATAATGAAGTACACGACCCGACGAGTTCGTGGAAATTTTCGGGAGATTTTTCGGATACTCGAGCTATTTACCGTGATTTTCTGAAGTTCAGAGATTTTAGAAAATAAAAAGAAAACCAACGGTGCAATCAAGGCCGTCCATTAGGCACCGCTTGATCACTGCCGTCCAAAAACAAATAAAGGAGTTTATAAATGGGCCTGGGATCAGAGGAGTGATCCAGAAATCTCGAGAGAGAAGCTCGAAGCTTCTGACCCGAAGGGAGAGCGCCGACCCGGAAGAGAAATCCGACCGGAAACCGCTTCTCCGGCCACCGACCGACGACGCCCGACCACCGATGTCTTCCTCTCGTCATCGCCGTCACGATTTTGGCCTCAGATCATCCATGCAACAGCGGTGAGCGGAGCAGCAACGACAGGAAGCCCCGAGCCTTCTCCGGCCATCTCTGCAATTTCCGGCCACCATTCAAGGCGCATTCGGTATGGAAATTCATCCCTTCGTCATAATATGCACAATTTGATACTTAGTTTTCGGATTGGAGTGAGTTCTGATGAATTGGGTTTCTGGATTCATCTCGGCTTCGACGCCGGCGACTTCTCTAGCTTTTCTTGGTTCATTCTGGCTTCGCTGCTCCTGTTGACGAAGGCTGACCACGATTTGGAACTGGGTTCGGGAACTCGCTGGGTTGTGGGCATCGAATCAGCAGTTTATCATCGACTTTGTCCTGGAGAACCGAGTTTGAGCACCCAGGCAACAGTTTTCGAATCAAAGCTTTCAAAGGTATAATACAGAACCTCGAATCAAAGTTCTGTTCTCTGAAAATTGTTGGAATTTGAGTGTATGTGAAACTGAAAGCTTTTCGATTTGGTGTTGTTGAATCCGCTAGTTACTGGTATCGAAATTTTGGATTTGGATTGTTTGCTATGTTATTTGCATATGCAGAGTGGGTTATTATTGACTTGATTTGAGATTTTCTCTGGTTTTACAAGCTTGTGTTGCCAAGGCTGGTTATTCGAAATGTTGTGGAATAATTGAAAATGGTCAAGTTTGGGTGTCCATAGTAGTTTTGGGTACACCTTATATGGAAATTGGAAAGTATTGGATGTCCATAGTAAATTCCGTGTAATTACTATGCGACAAGATACGAAATGGAAGTAAAAGACCAAGTGTAGCGTGATTGAGATAAAATGTTGATGAAATTGGAAACATGTTCTATGCTTGTGCTTATGTTAAATGGATAGAAAGTGAAAGAAATTAATATATAAGTGGGTGGCCTTAGTAGTCGGGTGCACTCAATATATGTTTGGTTGATACCGTAATTTCAAGTGAATGTTCGATAATTTAAGCGATTGGTCAAACAATGGTCAAAGTTTGTCAATTCTGGTCAAACCAGGAAAGGTCGGTCAAACCTTGGTCAACTCCTGGTCAAACCAGGAAAAGGTGGTTTGGACGATATATTAATCGTCGAGATTTCATATAATTGTTCAATAGATTATTAACTATCGAAATGTCGGAACTTAGGACTCCAGCTACCCGAGGAACGGAAGGTTCGCGACTCTCGGAGTACGTGAGAGAAAGCATCAGAATCCAGGTAGGGATTCAGGACTCTCCTCGGTTGGTGATTTTCTTTTATATTTTATTAATGTGATGCATGATAAGTGGTATGGGTTGGTTATGTAAAATGCAATGCATACTAACCAATCTATGAGAAAATGTGTGATGGCTTGAGAGCGAAGGGTGGCTCTGACTTCCTTGGGTTCGATCCCCTTAACCTCCGGAGGGTTAGTTACGCCGGTCGTCCGGGTATTCCGATTGTAATGACGGGCCCGGTACGTGTGTGTAGCTAGGTAGTGGACGCTCTCGCTACGCTTACCTGGTGATAAATTAATTTGAGGTAAGGTCGTGTAGTGGGTCTATGGGACCGGCCATCAGGTAATACTTGGTTTTGGCGCCGTATTTATTTAAGCATCATGCATCGGTTTTCAAGTTGAAAATCATTAAAGTTTGTCGTTCTTTTAAATATTTGGTTTAAATATGTTTTCATACTGGGCAGCCCAAATATTTGTTTATTGGTTTTAAATCTAGTTGAGGTAGAGTTCCTGTAGAGCAGCGAGGACGAAAGCTCACCCCTACAACAGCATTATGGATGCAGGTACTGTGCACTGGTGACGGGACAATGGCGGACGGAGCTGGGTGTGCGGAACAAGTTTGGTAAACCGCCTTCTGGGCTTTATTCTGCTTTCTATTTCTCGAACTTTGTGTCCCGAAATTCTTGGGTAAAACGTGGTTAAATTCCTAGTCCTTAAATCTTGTGCCTCCTGAGTGAGCATTCATTTCAAGTCTAGACGAACAAATTGAACCTAGCGATTCAAGGATTTTCACCTCAAAAATATTGGTAGCTTCCGCTGTGTTTTGCGAAAAGTTTTTCAAACTAAATGCCTAGCGGTCCTCTAGAATGTGAACTGAGCATTCGGTTTATGTTTTAGAGACTCGCGGCACTGTGACGTGCTTAAGCTGGTGAGGTGCAGCTTGGGGCGTTACACAAATGCACCCCAGCGACCAAGAATGTACAACCTTCACGACCGACAAAGGCCTCTACTGCTACAATGTCATGCCTTTCGGTCTGAAGAACGCCGGTGCCACCTACCAGCGGTTGATGAACGCCATGTTCGCGGAGCATCTGGGAAAAATCATCGAGGTCTACGTGGACGACATGCTGGTTAAGAGCATAAAGGCCGGCGGACATGTGGCAAACCTCAGGATCATAGTAACCATTCTCTTGGCCTATGGTATGCGCCTCAACCCGGAAAAATGTTTCTTTGCAGTCACCGCTAGCAAATTCCTGGGATACATTGTCAGCGAGCGGGGCATCGAGGCTAACCCAGACAAGGTCCAGGCCATCCTTGACCTGGCGGACCCAGAGTACAAGAAGCACGTCCAATGCCTCCAGGGCAAGTTAACCGCCCTTTCTCGATTCATCTCTCGACTCACTGACAAGTGTGCCCCATTCTTCAAACTCCTCAAAACAACGCACAAGAAGGTCATCGACTGGAATCCGGAATGTCAGGCGGCGTTCCAGGGCCTGAAGGAATATCTGGCGGCAGTCCCTCTACTCTCTGTCCCTGTCCAAGGAGAAACCCTATTCATATATCTAGCGGTATCTGCATCAGCGGTGAGTTGCACAATTGTTAGAAGGGAAGGCCAGGATGAGCTCCCGGTGTTCTACGCCGGCAGAGGCATGAACGGAGCAGAAACAAGGTATCCTCCCTTGGAGCAACTGGCCCTCGCACTTATCGTCGCCGCCAGGCGCCTCCGCCAGTACTTCCAGGCCCACACGATCCATGTGTTAACCAATCAACCGCTGAGGCAAGTCATGCAGAACCCTGAACACTCGGGGCGCCTCAGCAAGTGGGCCATCGAGCTCAGCGAGTTCGACATAGAGTACAAACCAAGAACCGCCATAAAGGGCCAGGCAGTGGCGGACTTCATCGCCGAACTCACCGAACGCCAACCTGAACCAGGTGTAGAGATGGTACCCGGAGCGGAAGTGGTAACCGTCGGGGAGGCAAGTCACCTCCAGTCGGATTGGAACCTACATGTGGACGGATCCGCCAGCGCCAAGGCCAGCGGCGCCGGGGTCATCCTAACAGGATCGGGGGGACTGAACGCGGAGTACGCATTGAAATTCAACTTCAAAGCTTCAAACAATGTGGCGGAGTACGAGGCCCTTATCGCCGGTTTACTCCTCGCCATTGACTCAGGGGCTGACAGCGTCAACATATTCAGCGACTCTCAGTTAGTCGATTACCAGGTCAACGACAGCTTCCAGGCCAAGGACCAACAGTTAGCAGCATACTTGGGATATGTCAAAACGTTGCTAAAAAAGTTCAACTTCCACACCATCACACAAATCCCCAGGGAAAAGAACGCCAAGGCTGATTCCCTTGCAAGACTGGCAACCGCCCAGCCACATCAAAGTCCAGCGGACACAAAGGTGGAATGCCTCGACAAGCCAAGCATCACAAAGACCCTAGCAGAGATCTTCAACATTGAAATCAACCCCAGCTGGATGGACGAAATCACTGCATACAAGCGCAGCGGCACACTACCAGAGGATAAGGTCAAGGCACGCCAAATTCAGCGGAGAGCAACCCGCTACAATATCCAGAATGGCAAGCTTTACCGCCAAGGGTTCACTCACCCCAACCTCCGCTGTTTGACCCCGGAGGAAGGAAAGCTCGTGCTGGCAGGAATTCACGGCGGGGAGTGCGGAAACCACTCGGGCGCCAGATCCCTGGCCAATCGTACAATGCGACAGGGCTACTTTTGGCCTACGCTTGGTGAGGACGCCCGGCAAGTGTCAAGATCTTGCCACAAATGCCAGCAGTTCGCCGATCTCCCACATGCGCCGGCGGAACCGCTTTCAGTCATCATCGGTCCATGGGTCCACTCTACATGGGGACTCGACTTGATGGGAAAATTCCCAACCGCCAAGGGACAGTTCAAGTACATCATTGTCGCTATCGACTACAACAGCAAGTGGATAGAGACCGAGCCACTGACGGCCATCACTACCGCCAAAGTCATTCACTTCCTCTGGAAAAACATTTACTGCCGCTATGGTGTCCCACACACAATCATTACAGACAACGGCACACAGTTCAACAATGAGGAGCTCATTTCATTCACCGCCAATCTGGGCACCAGGATGAGCTTTGCCTCTGTCGCCCACCCACAAACTAACGGCCAGGTCGAGGCGGCAAACAAGATCATCAAGAAGCTGCTAAAAAAGAAACTCGACACTGTCAAGGGCTTGTGGGCGGAAAAGCTTCCAGAAGTACTCTGGGCCATCAGGACGACTCCATCCTCCGCCACTGGTGAAACCCCCTTTTGTATGACGTTCGGAACTGAGGCCGTTCTGCCTGTCGAGGTAGCTCAACCCACCGCTCGGGTCGAGTGCTACCACCCAGAGACCAACGGCGATGCCATCAACCTGGACTTGGACCTCCTAGAGGAAAAACGACACAGGGCCCATTTGCAAAACCTGCAAAACAAACAACGAGTTTCGCGTTTCTACAACGCCAGAGTCAAGGCCCGGAACCTCCAACTGGGGGACTGGGTAATGAAGGAAGTCATTCCAGCACCAACAAAACTCCGCCCAACTTGGGAAGGTCCGTATAAAATAGTAGAAGTCGTTAGCCCAGGCACCTTCTACTTAATGGACAAGGATGGCGTCACTACGACCCACCCTTGGAATACCGAACACCTTCGGTATTACTACAAATAGTCATGTCGCTACCCAGGAGCATCTTGACTTAGCTAAATTTTTGTTCAATATTTAGCTAAGGGAAGCTACCCAACGGGTACATCCCCACTTTTGTTAACACTGACCAGTCAGTTATCAATGAAACGAGGAATTATTCAAACCATTGTTACCAAGTCTAGCACTGAGGGCAGCTGGCAACGCCAGCAATCGTCAGCGGATCTCGTCCGCTACGTTGTGCACTTGGACCAATCTTAATTCCTTTAATTTTTCATTGATTACAAAAGAACATCCTAAGTCAAAACTCTAGCGGTATAGACATGTCATCACACAAACGTCAAAAGTTCCATATTTCATATATTCAGGGCTGGGACTCCCCACCCAAAAATTGTTCATTACATTAAAAAAAAAAAGAAAACACGAGTACATATATTTTCAGCCTCAGCGGCTACACAGTCAAAACAGGGCACGTCCGGCATGTCAGGGGTTGGCCTCGGCGTCGCCTACTTCGGCCTGCGACGGCTGTTCACGGCTTGCTTGGTCGGTCCCTCGAGCGGTGGGACTTGGCGTCTCAATGGTCCCATCTGCCGGAGTCTGATACCCACTGCCTGAGCTGCCACCTCCTGCTGGGGGACTGGGTACTGGCGGGGGTCTCTTCGTCGGCGCTGCATTTTTTGCCTGCGGCGCCTTGGGCAAGGACGCCTTGGCCCAATCAATTGCACCCTTCGCTCGCAACAGCTCGACATTCGCCAGGGCGCCGGCCTTCGCCGCTTCATTCAGCGTGTTTTTATATTCCGCCGACTGCTTGAAATTCTCCACAGCAGCGGCGGCGGCTCGGCTTCCGTCATCCCTCAGCCGGGTCAACTCTCCCTCCAACCTCTTCACTTCCCCTTGCCTGGCGGCAGACTCCCGCTGCAGGATGTCAATTTTCTTCTCCTTGGCGGTCACACGCTCTTGCAGCAAGGCCTTGTCTTGCTCCAGCTGGGAGACTTGATCATTTCGTTCTATGTCCCGCTGGATGGCGACATCTAGCTTGCCTCGAGCGTCCGCCGCGTCACAGTCTGCCTTCATCAGGCGTCGCTCCACATCCACCAGCCTGTCCTTGGCTTCCACCAGCTCCCTCTCCAGCCTCTTAACCTCCTCCCGGAGCTGTCCCTCAATACGGGGTTGCTTGGAGGCCGCCAAGAACATTTCGTTCAGCCCAACCGCCAGATGCCCGAAGGCTGAGCTGAAGGGCGACTGCTCGATCGCCGTTGGCCGCGTCATCCCTGCCAGACCGCCGAACGACAACCGCTCGCACAGGTGATAGAGAAACTCCCGCTCACTGTCCGTCATGAACTCGGTGAAGGCGGCGAAAGAGTCCAGATTGCTCACGGGCATCTCTCTCCCGGCCGTCACAGGAGCCTTCGACGGGTCTTGTCGGCTCCTCTTCTGCCTGTGGACCTCGAGGGTCTCGTCATCATCCTCCTCCCCGTCCGAATCACACTGGCGCCGCCTCCGCAGGATCGACCGGGTATCTCCAGTGGGCGCAGCCCTGGTCCCCTTCGGCGGTTGTCTCCCCACCGCAGCGGCGACAGCCCCCACTGGAGCCACGACCTTTTCTTTCTGTGGCCCGCGTCGAGTGGCAACCACTCTTTCCTTCTGCGGCCAGGCAGAGGACCCCTTTTTCCCCCCGCCCGCCTGTCCATCCACCTGCACGCTGGGCAGACTGTCGGCCCCTAGGTGCGAGTGGTGCGGCATGGGCAGCGTCACCGGAACCTCGGATGCGCTCACCTCCAGCGTCTCGGGGTTCACAACTGTCATCTGGGCCGCCTCGCCTGAAGCATACATTGTCTCCAGGAAGTTTTCTATCTCCGCACGATCCATGGCTTTGTCAAAGGCGTCACGGCTCGCTTTGTTGCCTGGCGGAGTCTCTGAGAACATGCAAACACCCGTTAGCTTTAACCAGGTTATCAAGAGATACAAGGTGGCGTAGATCTCTTACCAATAGCGCGCGTCAGCTGCTGATCCACCAACAGCTCCCAGCCGGTGAGGAGACGGAAGTCCAACAAATTGCGGTTCTTCCAACAACCTTTGATGCGCGCAACCCGGCACTCTTCCTCTCGCGTCAGATTGTAGCGCAGTCCCGCTGCAAAACAACAAAAGGTGTCAGTCAAACGATTGCAACATGTATACATTAAACCGCCAACTATGTTCAGCGGAGATCGACGGACAACCTCGGATTGGCTGAAACTCCGACTTAATCCTAAACGTCGGCTCCCCCTGGTTGGACTCCGCTTGATACTCCCACCCCGTCGTCGCCACGCAAAACGTCCCCCGCCAGTAGGACATCGAATCCCTCAAATTTTCTATCAGCTTGGGCGCTCCCTGCCGGCGGCTCAAATTTACTTGCCCCTACAACCTTGGCGTTTAACGTACACCAGTTCGTAGAAATGCAAAACCTCCGCCACAGTCGGCCCCTCGCACCCGGATAGCCGCCACAAGGAGTTCATCGCCAGCATCAACCGCCACATGTTGGGACAGATCTGCCCAAACGCGATGCCGAACTCGCACACCAGGATCTGAAGGTTGGGCACCAGCGGCAACGTCACCCCCTGGCGGAATATTACCTCGTGAACGGCGGCGAACCCCGCTGGAAGGATTGAGGCCTTCTCTTCCGCCGTCGGTTGACGAAGTTTCACCACTCCCGGCAACCGGTATGTCCGCTTCAGCCGGTTGACCGCGGCGGCAGTCATCCGCCCTCCCGCCTCGTCGACGGGGGTCCCATCCTGGAGAACCCACGCCGACTCTGTTTCCTCCCCCGTCACGTTTCCCCCGCCAGCGGAGCCACTGGCGGCACTATTACTTGCTAGCCGCTCCTCACTCCTCTCCTGCGCAGCAGCTTCCTCACCCGCCCTAGCACTCTCCGGTCGCGACGTACGGCCCATGACAACTTCCCAGGGTATGGTTTGCAGCGGCTCGATGTCTAACGGCTCTGGCAGTGAGGTTCCTGCACGGGCAGACGGACGCAACGAGTCAATAAAAACCCTATCCGCCGCACTGATTGACACGTCAGACCCGGAGTCCTCACTGCTCGAGATCTCTACGACGTTGGCCATCCCAAACCCTAAAACCCAAATCAGTTAGCCCACAGAAGGATCTAACCTATCCCTATATCAGGTATAGCACAGAAACACCACGAACAACTACCCAGAAATTACCAAAACATGAACAATCCCCCCTCAACCCAGATTCAACCATCTAGCAAAACCCTAACTGACAACTCTCTGTTAAACACCGTCACCTACCCCCAAATTTCATCTTACACCCTCGACGGACATCAGGAAACCCGGTTCAAACACCAATCCCAGACAAACACCAAACCCATAAATCGACAAAAAAACGCGAAACCAAAGAGAAGGATAACCAGAACACTCACCTCAGTCGTGAACTCTCTGGCGTGCTGTTACTCGCTGTGCCCCGACGACGGAACTTTTTCGTCTCTCCGACCACGACAACTCCACCACCGCACGGCACTCTCTCTGCAAATCTCGGCTGGGCAGAGCTTGAAGACGACAAACAGTTCGAATGGATTTTCTGATCTCCTTTCTCAATACGTTCCCCCCCTTTTATGTCAACGTCAGAGGCTTTTGGGCCGTCCGCTAGAAAATGACATCACACCCTAGCCGTACACGTGTCCCCTGTCCGCACTAACCCTCCGGGTTAACCGAGGCGTCGCCTCGGTTACGAAATCCATCATTACTCGCATTAATGACGAGAAGACGGCCGGACTGAGGAGACGCGTCTCCACACGCTAACCCTCTAGTTATTTGCCACGTGTCAAGGCGTATCACGGAAGCAATCCCTGGTACGCCCTTCTCCAAGTGACGGTCTCCGCTGAGCGAAACTCCGCCAGCGGAACTTCTCACTTGTCCTTCTCCAGGTGACAGTCTCCGCTGAGCGAAACTCCGCCAGCGGAACTTCTCACTTGTCCTTCTCCAGGTGACAGTCTCCGCTGAGCGAAACTCCGCCAGCGGAACTTCTCTCTTGTCGTTCTCCAGGTGACAGTCACCGCTGAGCGAAACGCCGCCAGCGGAACTACTCACTTGTCCTTCTCCAAGTGACGGTCTCCGCTGAGCGAAAACTCCGCCAGCGGAACTTCTCACTTGTCCTTCTCCAAGTGACGGTCTCCGCTGAGCGAAAACTCCGCCAGCGAAACTTCTCACTTGTCCGCTCCTAGTGACGTTCTCCGCTGGACGGAACCCCGCCAGCAGAACTTTTCACTAGCTGTTATTCACGAAGTCTCCTAAAAACGGCACTTCTCCCTTGTCATCATACAAACGGGGCACCTTCCGCTACGCACCTCTAGCGGAAACCTCTTTTATCTGGCAAGTCGCGTACTTTATTCAGCGCGGTTCCGCTCAATAAAGTAAACGCCAAGCACGTCCACTGGACAGCCTCCCGCCAGCGGCGGATCCCGAGGCCACGCCTCATTCTGACATATGACCGCCACGCGGCATTACAGTCAGATTGTCCCTACGGGACGCGGGGACTAGTCAACAGTCTACGACGACCCTGATCAGGTACGTTGACCCCCGTCACTCGGGTCCTAAAGATTGGGTTCGCTACCCAACACCCTCTGCTCCGTGCAGCTCCCCCTCACCAAACAAATTTTGCGACCATCCGGAGGTCCATCTTAGCCGGGGAGTGGGGGACTCCCTGGGGGGCCTAGCAGGGGCCCACCCGAAAGGGTATAAAGCGTTTGCTCAGTAATATCCATGGTTGACAACGCACTGACGCTAATTATGCTTCTGCAAAAGTCTAGCGGAAGAAAACGCTTCACACCGCCGATCAACTCCCCAACCAAGATTGCCCTCCTTGACTGGGGACTTGGGGGACTTGTACCTACATGTACGTTGCAAAGCATAATTAGCTATAATCAGACACCCTCATTGTACCGCCAGAGGTACCAACTATCGTCAAAGGAGTAACCCATAGATAGGCAGCCAGGCGGGCCACGGCCTGAGCACAAACGTTCCCCAGGATCACCGCTGACGCGCCGCCACGCACTCTGCCAAGACGGCATCAGAAGCTACTGAAACTGGGAACTGAAGCACTTCAGTCCCACATCGAAAACAAGGAGAAGATCAGACCTCTCCTCACCTATAAAAGGTCCTCTCTTCTCCCTTCATTAAATTACGCATTAACTCTCATTTATTACTGTGCTGCCTATATATCAACTGACTTAGGCATCGGAGAAGTGAAGACCGCCCAACGCGGTCTCCCTCTGACGCCCTGTCTTTCACTTGGCAGCTAGCAGGAATTACCAGGTATACAGAGTAGCGGTCCGCCCGCCGGACCCGCGTTAAACGGAGGTTTGGCTACCGCCAGACTTTGAGCATTAACAGAAATGAAAGCAAGGCATGAAGGTGCAAAAACATGGAAGTGATGATGATCTATTAAAGAGATTGTCTTGAAAAATATATCCAAGGAAAAGAAGAAAAGCATCTAGCTTTCTTCATGTGGGTAGGAAACATGAACATGTGAATATTGAGCTGGTTTTAGGTCAGTTTCTGCCCCTTTATTCCTTCAATTATTTCTCCAACAAGACTTCATTATATGCCTTCGACTTCTTCATATGAAATGTTCCACTATGAGTGTAGATCATCCTGACAAATTTTCATATTTTTATTCCATGTGGTTGGGCCGAAAATGCTGCTGGACCTCTTACAGGTCCAGTTTTCCAGTTTTGCTTCTGTAGAAAATTGGGCTGATTGTTTGAAGGCCTTCCACTCAAAAAAAGCTCTTGCACTCTTCATAAGAAATGATCCTTGGGCTGTCTAGAATGGATCTGGAAAGTTTCAGCACATTTCGATTTCATTTGGTTAGTCTGCCACCCCTCCTTCCTTGTCTAGCTCGGTTTTTTCTAGCCGAAGTAGGAAAATATGCTAAAGTTGACTTGTCATACTTCCATAGTAGGCTTTATTTAGCCTCTAAATATATATTTCGAGCTTGTCGACAATATATAGCTTGAGCCACTGACATTGGCTCAATCTCTCCAAGACACGCCTTGTCAGGCCAAAATGTTCATTTTGGGTCCAAACAAGCGTAATGAGAAAAACGAGATTGTAAGGTACAAAGCTCTCCTTGTGGCGCAAGGCTTCTCACAACGCCCTGGAATCGACTACGAGGAGACCTATATATTCTCCCGTAATGGACGTCATTACGTTCCGCTACCTTGTCAGTTTGGTAGTTTCTGAAAAACTGAACATGCAGCTTATGGATGTAGTTACTGCGTATCTATATGGGGATCTAGATACAGAGATATACATGAAGGTCCCAGATGAACTTCAGTTACCCAAATCAAGTGGCTCTAAACCACGGAGATCATTTGCAATAAGATTGAAACTCTTACTATATGGATTGAAGCAATCCGGACGGATGTGGTATAACCGTCTAAGTGAGTACTTGATTGGGAAGGGATATGTTAACAATGAACTATGCCCATGTGTGTTCATAAAAAGAACAAGTTCCGGATTTGCAATAGTAGCGGTTTATGTCGATGACATGAACATAATTTGCACCCTTAAAGAGTTAAGGGAAACCGTTGAACACTTGAAATCTGAGTTTGAGATGAAAGATCTTGGGAAAACACAGTTTTGCCTCGGTTTGGAACTTGAGCACTGTGAAGATGGTATCCTGATTCATCAATCAGCTTATACCCAAAAGATGCTTAGACATTTCAATACTGACAAAGTTAAGCCTTCAAGCACCCTAATGGTTGTCCGTTCTCTTGATCCAAAGAAGGATCCATTCCGTCCAAAAGAAGGCGACAAAGATGTGCTAGAGGCAGAAGTGCACTACCTAAGTGCAATAGGCGCATTATTGTACTTAGCACAATGCACAAGACCGGACATCTCATTTGCCGTGAACTTGTTAGCTAGATATAGCTTTGCGCCAACACGACGCCATTGGACTGGTGTTAAAGATATCTTTCAATAGCTAAGTGGTACGATTGATATGGGCTTGTTCTATCCCTACAGAGAGACGATGGATTCGGACCCATCATGTGTCAAGAACGCCACCAACAGCGGTCTGTGTTCCCTCTGACCCGCATAAAGGTCGTTCCCAAACTGGTCATGTATTCACCATGGGTAGGACCGTGATATCTTGGAGGTCTACTAAACAGACTTTAGTCGCTACTTCTTCGAACCAGGCAGAGATTATTGCTCTTCACGAAGCAGTTCGTGAATGTATATGGATTAGATCCATAGTTACGCATGTTCGAAGTAATTGTGGTTTGGAATCCACCACAGATGAGCATACCAGCATTTATGAGGATAATGCTGCTTGCATTGAGAAAATGAAGCAAGGCTAATAAAGGCGACAACACCAAGCACATATCGCCTAAGTTTTTCTACAATCAGCAATAACAGAAGCTCCTCAAGATCAAAGTGAACTAGGTTCGATCTGAGGACAATGTGGCAGACTTGTTCACCAAGTTATTGCCCAAATCCACGTTTGAGAAACATGTTGCAATCATTGGCTTGCGAAAGTTATCTGAACTCCCATGATCGCAGACATCAGGGGGGGATGTAGACATCATGGGGAGATGTCTACATGTTGATCTCGAAACGTGAAAGGTGTGTTGTGCTCTTTTTCTCCTTCGACCGAGGTTATTTTTGTCCTACTGGGTTTTTGTTACTCGACAAGGTTTTTGACGAGGCAACGAGAGAAGCACCGCGTTTGGGAGACACAAGGGGGAGTGTTTAAGTAAATCCAAGTTGTGTCTGGCCCAAACTCTAGGTTACTTGACCTAGTGGTAATAGAGTTTTAATTAGAGATAATCTCGGGGAATATCTTAGAGATATCCATTCATTGTATGATTACCTTTCCTTATACAATTCAGATTCTATGCATTGTAATCCTCTATATAAAGAGACCCCTATTATCAATGAGAACACACAACAATTCTCTCTCAAATATCATTTCCCTAAAACAACGGTGTATTTAAACAACAAAAAATTATTTCAATCTGTCTGCTTATGTTAAAGAAGCTAAGGCTATTAAGTTTCAAGTAACTATCAGTGTAATCTTTTTAAAATAAAATATAGTCACTTAATGTTCATATTATGGTATATTCAGATGACGGTTAGTTGTAAGGGTTCTGTGGTATTACTTGCTTTTAGATAACGGATCGAGATTCTCCGTCATTTGAATAGCTGGGCTATCAGATCTCAGGTATGTATTTTCCCTTCCCCCCCCTCATTCCTCTAACATATCCCCCACTTCTTCTACTCACCTTTCTAATTCTACTATCCCTTCTGGATATCCTCCCTCTGTTTCTCTTCGAACAGACCCATCTCCTCATCATAATTCTTTGCTTTCCTTAAATCCCATCTCCAGCCACCTCAATACTATTCCCTCCCTCACAATTAACCCCACTAATCCAAATGATCATCAATCCACCAACCCCACTTTTGTTCCCTTTCATAACCATTCTGTAACCCATCATTCCCATTCCCAAATTCTTCTCCAATCCACAAATTCAAATCATCACCATCATCATTCGTGCCTACCCCCACAAAACCATTCTCACTCTCATAACCACATTGTTCACCATAATCAATCTATGGCTCCTAGCTCTCTCTCCTCTTATGTGAGTAATGCCAGGTGCGATCTTTTTCAAGATTGGAGTCCCCCTCCCCCTGGACATATCAAAATCAACTGTGATGCGGCTTGGATTGAGAATTCGAAGCTTACCGGTGTTAGTGCTCTAGCTCGGGATTCTCATGGCATCCTGTTTGAGGGAGCTACTCTTTTATGTAGGACGGGGTCTGCATTGGAGGCGGAGGCGATGGCGGCAGCAGTGGCTATAGATGTGGCCAAGCGTATCCCTTCTTTACCGATCATCCTCGAATCAGATTCGAAGTCATTAGTGGACAATATCAACAATTCATCAATTACATGTGATTGGAGAATTGCTCCAATTGTGTCTATGATCAGGAATTCTATTACCTCGAACGTACGTTTCGCTTGGTTTTGGATTCCAAGGAAAGCGAACATTGCAGCTGATTTGGTTGCCTCGCTAGTAGTGAGGAAGAAGTGCCCGGAGGTCTGGATTGACTGGCCGCCTTCTTCCCTCGTGCATGTCCTTTCTCGCGACGGTCTTCCTTGCCCACCCTTTCAAAATGATCAATGGGGACACCGCTGACTATCCGAGGTCGTGGGTGTTGGTGTTTTCATCGGAGCGGTGCTGTCGGCTTTGTTTTTCTCTTGTATTCTCTTTTCCAGTTCTGTTCTTTTTTGTTTGTGCTCTAGTTTCTTAATCTGCTTGTCGTTTGGTTTCCTTGTCTTTGCTTTAGTTAGCTGACTGTGAGAACCTCGTGTGTGGGCCTTCTCTTTTTTAGGCTGTATTTTTCTCTAGGCCTTGGGCCTCTCTATTGAATCTTCATTTGACCAAAAAAAAAAGATGGCAAGTTAGTTAATAGACTACATTTTGAGATATACTAGAGGACAATTATAATCCGTTGTCTGATGATATTATTGACATAGTGGTTCGGACCTCCGTCATGGCACCATCCTTTGAGTTGGACCAGATTTGGGTGTCCCGAGCTACGAATGTGGTTCATCTTGATAAGATGGAGAATAATATGAGCCAAAGTTAACAGTCAACAGAAGAAAGGTCAACAGTACAATTAGCTCTAAGTCAGTATAAATAGGATAAGTGTCACCAGATAATTTGTTAAGCAATTAGCCTCTGTAAAAAAATACAGAGAAGTATCAGTAGCTTTTCTTCGTCTTCTTCGTCTGTTCTTCTTCTTCTTCTTTCTCTGTTCTTTAGCTTAGGGCTTATCTTTTTCACCATGATCAGAATTTCTAGCACATCTTCGTTATGGACTCCTTTCTCCCCGCCCAGAGCTGCTTGAAATTTCCTTCATTGCAGTATCGAAATCAACCAAGTTACTCTCGTCATTGGAGAAACTGTCTGTAGCTCGAAGTACATCTGGATCAGCGAACCTTCTGGATCCAGCTTCTCTTTCACCACCGTCTTCATGGGTTGATGATAAATCTGATGTCTCTGGTACCAGTTCTGATAGTGTCCCTGTTCCATTTCTCATATTCTCCAACCATTGCCCCAAAAATTCTGCAATTCTCCATACTAACGGAATCACAATTATCAGTGAAATCACTGAACCTGACACATATTTTATTACGCTTATCAGTTTTGTGTTCTCTGCAGGAAGTATTCCATCCAAACTAGAATCAAACTGCCATGATAGAATTTTATGGCGCTCGCCATATTGACTAGTAGCAGCTGAAAATCCAATTGATACCCACTCGGGTAGGATTTTTGTCAGATCAATTATGTAAAAAAGACTTGTAGTCTCCTTCATACGATCAGCAGGGTGATTTTTGTAGCTCCAATGGACACTTAGATTTGTTGTTGTAGCATTGTAGTTGATCCATACTTCAGTAGTTTCTCCATCGTGTAAGTTAACGTTCCAAGGGGTGTAGACTTCCGAAGCAATTGAGTTGCTGTTGATTCCCACATGCTGACATGCAGGATCCCATTCACCATCTATATAGTAGTCAAATTCAACTAAAACAACCTGGTTTCCCTGGGTCGTTTTATTGAATAGGCCTAGAAATCCACCACCTGAATTTGGCGGGATTTGATTCCAAAGAGCGAGATAAAACGCAAATCCACTGCCATAAGTATACCCTGGCCTTTTTTGTCGATGAGGAATGAGAAATTAGTATTGAAGTCGCTGAACTTTCTATTATGAGAGTCGGGACTCTCTTGGCATATCTAGCCCTTCCAACACGGCCTATATATTGAACTTTGTTCGTGAGTTCAACTACTCCATCCACAGGTTCTGCATCGCTCTCGTAGGTTATTATGCTGGTTGCAGTGGTATCAAATCGCTGTATTCGGAAATAAATTGAGCTAGCGTATGGAAGAGACAAAAGGATGAGAAGGATATTGATAGGTAGATATGGTAGGTTCATGATAGGTGGCAATAAAGGATATTGATAGGTAGATATGGTAGGCTCATGATAGAGGTGGCAATGGAAGCATGGCTTGGAGAAGAGAAATAGAATGAGACCCTTATGTGGCACCTGATGAGGCACCGGGTGCTTAGTAGTCTGATGGTGATAAAGGTGCTGAAACACCTGCCTCATTTGTACAAGTTTGAGACCTACTTGAGACAAAAGGAACAGAGGGGGAGAAATTAGAGACCAACTGCTTGGAAACTTACATGAGGTGACAATTTATATCTTGAAAATAGAGTCAAGTGTCGATGCCAGAAACTAGTATCATTTTCTGTCATTTTACGTTTCAAATAGAGCAACTACGTACGTACATTAATGCGACAACCATCTAACGTCATTCAACTCAGAGCATGAAGGATCAATAGCTAGTATCATGAATTCTAAGCCAAAAATGTTAAGCATAGTTTATATATAGTTAATTATTTAGCCTCTGATCCTCTTTTTTTTTTTTTTTAAATAAATTATTTAGCCTCTGAGAATATTATGTAAGAATAAGACAAGGTAAGCAAGACAAATGTTGAACAAATCCAGTTTTATTGTTGTCCTGAATGTGTATTTCGAAGTAAGCTTCTTCGCAGATGCTGCTAGTGTGTTAATATACATTATTACAAGAGAGGTCACTCAGGTCAGATTTAGAGGTCAATATATGTCCTGAGTCCTGACAGATCATTGCCTGGCATGGTATAGATGTTATTAATTTTAAAACAGATTTCAGAACATAACTAACCAACCCAGAAAATCTCTACATGTAAAGCACTTCAAAATTCCATAAAGCCGAGCAATGACAAAGTCCGCCAGCACTTAGCATGGCAAATTCGGTAGAACATGTATTTGTGTATCACTGATTTACTGTCTGTTTGGTGCGATACAATGCCATCTTATCAAACTGTGACTCAGTCAGAATAATTGAGGATGAATTATGGTTCAAACATGTTGACAAGAGAACATTAAGGGTAGGGAAAATCAGTTACATGTATTATGTGAATATTAGTGTTTGTTTAATGCGTATTCTTCCTCCATCAATTCTCCTACCTTTCTCCCACACATTCTTCCCATCTCGTCAACTTGAAACATAAACGTTAAAGGGGGTCCATATTAAAATTCATACATATATGCATCTGCATTCTGATAACATCTACTCAAACTCAAGCACCATAGTACTATCGGCCTATTGCTCTAACTGAAAACAATTAAACTAGCTGTAGCAGACTATTTCCTAAGTTTTAGAAATATCTGAAAATGTAAGGTGAAAGCAAGACAAATTAAGTAGCTAGAAAGACAAAAAGATGTTGTTATGATGTTTTCAAACCTCAGTACCAGCGCCATTTGTGTTTATATTTTCAAAGAAACCATTGTCTTTCATACCTTAGCTGTAGTCACTAAGAAATCAAATTATCTAAGACACATATTATTCGAGCTGGCCAGCTAAGAAGATTAATCAGGGAAGTCAACGTTCCGCATATCAAATAATTTTCTTGTTGCCCAAACACTGATACACTTGAAAATTTGGTTTGCTGCTGTTTGAAATTCACTTTTCTGAAATTTTTATGTGCTCTATAGATGCACCAATATAGAGCCCTCTACAAATCTAAATTTCACCAAACATATATAGATGTAAGAAAAACAAATAGATAATCAGGAGTTGGAATATTGAACCTAGATGAGCAGATAGCAGAAGCAACCTTGGTAGCGAGCCAAATCCTGAGGTCGATCTCAATCAGAGAGCAAAGATGCGATCAGAAACTCAATTCAGAAGAACATTAATCTCACAATAAATAAAGAATTAATTGAAAAGAATTGGGGATAGAGCATCCGATATTCTAAATTAGGGTTATCAGATCTGTGGAATTCGATTGGGAATAACTACTTTGAGCGGAAGAGCGGGTAAAAGGGGAAAGACGAAGAGGCGACGCCTAGGGATTCGATTGGGAAAAACTACTTTGAGCGGGAAATTACAATTTTCGCGGGTAAAAGAAACTAATAAAATTAAATTTTAATTTTTTATATTTATTATTATTATTATTTATTTATTTATTATTATTATTTTTTGAGTTTCTATTCATAACTCCAAAATTGATATTTAGACCTCTCCACTTTTTTTTTTTTTTTTTTTAAAAACCCCACCCCATTTCCACCATTGATGGGGCCTCTCCACTTAATAGACCTCCAATTTACTTTTATAAATAATCAATATGTTATTTGCACCTCTCTAATTTTCCCACAATGCCCCTCGTCTAATAGAAGCAATAGATGATGCAAAATTTATGTATTGTTAAATAGGTCATCGAGTGTATACCAATTCAATTCCTTATTTATTGAAGAGAAAAATTCAGCTATCGTCCCCAAACTATGCTGCCAAGGCCAATTTGATACCCGAACTCTCAAAAGTATCAATGTGATACTCAAACACATATTTTGACACCAACGTGATACTTCCGTCCAAAATTTCTGACGGTGCCATTTCTTTACTGACGTGGCAAGCACGTGACGACCAAAAATAAAGAAAAAGACCAATTTGCCCTTTTCTTTTGTTAATTGTTTTTTTTTTTTCCTTCTTCTTTTTCTTTTTCCTTCTTCTTCATCTTCTTATTCCTTCTTCTCAGATGATCTGGGGACTTTCCCAGAAAACTTGGAATCATCATCATCAGGAGAGTCGATGATGCTTAAGCCTACTTTACTACTACCCCAGCTCCTTTTTTTTTTTTTTTTTTTTTTTTTTTTTTTTTTTTCATATTCATGATAATATTATTATAGAAAGGAATTATCTCACTTCCTCCCTATTAAGACCAAGCCATAGAACTGCTCTATACGAAATTAACCAAATGATCAACTGCTAGTTAACAACGTTTAGGGGAAGTCGAAAAGACTTAAGAACTCAAACTACAGAATCTTTAATACAGAACTTCATTAGAAATGTCAACAACATCGTATGTCTCTAACAGGCATCTGATGGTTTGAAAAGAAAATCAAGCAAACCCATCTCAACTTCAACCAACTCATATAGTGCAGAGAACAGAAATGGATGAGCAAATGACTGAGCCTGCAGACTAATCTTTCTTCTCAGTGTTGTTTTCCAGTTCCCTCCTCAGCTGCAGAGAGAAGTGATCATTAACGTCATCATCATCTCAGTCATCCTCCCACTGTTGTGTCACTTCCTTGCCTTCCTCTTTGTCCTCCCATTCTTCATTGATTTCAAACTCTTCGAACTCGTCATCGTCTTCGAACAGGTCCATCTTGGCGACCTCAGTCACTGCCTTGGGCTCCGTCGCCGCCATCTCAAACGGATTTCAGGGGGCGATGGTGATCCTCTAGCCTTGTGGTTCAGACGGAAAGACGCTCCACGAGTTCAAACTACCCCAGCTCCTCTTATGCCCATGAACAGAGCTCTCTCTCCCAACTGAAGAAGAGCTCTCTCTCCCAATTATCAGCCTAAACTCTACTTCTTAAAACCCAGAATCAAAATCACCACACAATAAACTACAAACCAAAAAAAACAAAGCTTTTGCATTACACAGAAACAAAAAAACGATCATCAAACATGTCAAAGTCTCGTTCTTTGATAATAAAAACTATTCAAGCAAAAGAATCAAACTTTGGGGGCCTATTCCAGAATCACCAAAAATCCTCAGAAACCTAAAAAAGGCAGAACAGAAAGGCAACACGGACACAAAATATGCAGAGCAAAAAAAAAAAAAAATAGAAGAAGAGGGATTGATGAATCCAGTGAATTGGAAATTATGGGTTGGTTAAAACTGTACGTGTGCCGATTGGGATTGGGGGGGGGGGGGGGGGGTGGTTAGTAAATTTGGCTGGAGGAGGGCTCCGATTGGGATTAGGGGCGGTAAGTGTCATCAGGCTGAGCTCGTGTTCGATGCTGAAATCATTATCTCGAAGAGGACGCCGGATTGGTGGAGGCTGGGGCAGAAGACGGCGAGCTTGTGGAGGGAGGACCAGCTGCCAGGAGGCTCGGAGGAGGCTGCGGAGACAAGATCGGAGATGACGGAGGAGGGCCCAGTTGCGAGGGTCGTCCTCCAATTCTTGCAATTCGAAGACTCTGATCAAGTCTCTCTGGGAATTCATCGGCCTCTCTGACGCCGACTCCGACAACAACCACCCCCACCCCAACTCAGACTCCGAACCACCACAAAACCCGAGCCCATTGGGACCAACAGTTCATTCGACTCCCCAGTTGCTTCGCCGGCCGGTCGCCGACCAGGTCCTTGCCCACACCCGTCGTCAGACCTGTCTCGTTCGCCTTCTCGATCTGCGAATGAGGAGCTGGGGTAGTAGTAAAGTAGGCTTAAGCATCATAGACTCTCCTGATGATGATGATTCCAAGTTTTCTGGGAAAGTCCCCAGATCATCTGAGAAGAAGGAATAAGAAGATGAAGAAGAAGGAAAAAGAAAAAGAAGAAGGAAAAAAAAACAATTAACAAAAGAAAAGGGCAAATTGGTCTTTTTCTTTATTTTTGGTCTTCACGTGCTTGCCACGTCAGCAAAGAAACGGCGCCGTCAGAAATTTTGGACGGAAGTATCACGTTGGTGTCAAAATATGTGTTTGGGTATCACATTGATACTTTTGAGAGTTCGGGTATCAAATTGGCCTTGGCAGCATAGTGTGGGGAGGGTAGCTGAATTTTTCTCTTTATTGAATTAAGCTCATGGACACTGACATGATCACTAAAACATGGATACGTATCCATTGCAATTGCTCAGATTCAGAAGATATAAAGGAATTGTTTGTTGAATGTAAGGAATCAAATTTAATAGGCATCACTCACAGAAGAAATCTTCCTATCCACCATAAGTATTTTATCTAGCTTTCCCGTTGAAGCCTTCACACACCACATGAGGTCATAATTCTTATCCATGGTTAAGGTGTAAAGGCCACGAATAAGGCGTTGTTGGCTTACCCAAGAAACATAAACGTGAAAGTTTGGTTGGTTAGTGTTTAGTAAAGACCAACCAAGCTTCATCGCAAGAAGATAGGTATCAGTTGGATTATCAAAAGTTTGCCACAGAACATTACCTGTATAATCAAATATCACAGTTAACTGTGCATTGGAATTGAAAGAAAATTATATATGAAAATGGTTTGAGTGATATCTATTTTGAGGTATATTTTAGGGTTTATGTTGAAGAAAAAGGTTTTCTCCAGGTTGGAGTCTACATAGAGGTCTATTAAGTGGAGAGGTCTATTGGTAATTAACATTAGTTGACTAATTTAACATTAGTTGACAAAGTCAACTATCACTTGAAAAATGAGAGAGGTCTAAATGTCAATTTTGGATGTATGAATAGAAGCTCCATTTTTTTTTTGCAGATGGAGTGGGAAGCCTAGCAAAAAAAAAAAAAAAGATAACAAAAAATCATGACTAATGTACCTACATGTACGTTGCAAAACATAATTAGCTATAATCAGACACACTCATCGTACCGCCAGAGGTACCAACTATCGTCAAAGGAGTAACCCACAGATAGGCAGCCAGGCGGGCCACGGCCTGAGCACAAGCGTTCCCCAGGATCACCGCTGACGCGCCGCCACGCACTCTGCCAAGACGGCATCAGAAGCTACTGAAACTGGGAACTGAAGCACTTCAGTCCCACATCGAAAACAAGGAGAAGATCAGACCTCTCCTCACCTATAAAAGGTCCTCTCTTCTCCCTTCATTAAATTACGCATTAACTCTCATTTATTACTGTGCTGCCTATATATCAACTGACTTAGGCATCGGAGAAGTGAAGACCGCCCAACGCGGTCTCCCTCTGACGCCCTGTCTTTCACTTGGCAGCTAGCAGGAATTACCAGGTATACAGAGTAGCGGTCCGCCCGCCGGACCCGCGTTAAACGGAGGTTTGGCTACCGCCAGACTTTGAGCATTAACATTGGCGCCGTCTGTGGGAACCCTTGAACAAGAGGTCATCCCATCACAACTACCATGACTAGCGGTAGCGGGGGAAACGCTGATGAGCAGGCAGACCAATCCGCCATCCCCCAACCATCCAATCCAGCGGTAGGTGTTAACCGCGCACTATTCAACACCCCAACCAACCCCGGCGGTGAGACGGATCCAGGCAGCAGCCGCCCACCAGGCCAGGACCTCGCCGCCATGTACGAGTTGGCACTGGCAGACCTTCACAAGGCAAACAGAGAACGTGAAGAGGAGCGCAGAGAGAAGACCGAGGCCCAAAAGCAGGTGGCTGCGCTAATATCACGTTTTGATGACCTGAAAAGGACGTTAGAAAGAACCGCCAACCCGGTACAGAGCGAGCATTCGCATAGTACAAGGCGTAGTCATCCCAACGCTGGTACATTGGGACCGGAACCGGTTGTACAGATGCAGGTCCCGCTGGACCCCCCTGAACTACTAGGGATGGGACCACCGCCCATTCCCCAACTCATGTTGGAGCAAGAAGCAGAGTCGGTACCACGCACCAACCGCTCGGAAATTAGGGCAAGAACTGAGGGTGGTCCGCCTGCGCCAAGGCATAGGCAGACCCAGCGGAGTACATATGCCGGACCCGCTGGCGACGCAACAGCCCAAATTCTGGAGAGGATGCAGCAGTTGGAACAAAGGCTGGTCCGGGCGGAGTCGGGCGCCGCGCCGTCAACTCAAAGTCCACTTTTCACGTCCAGACCGGGACCCTTCACCGCTGAAATCCTACAAGCTATCAGGCCTGCGTACGCAAAAACTCCAAAGATGTCGCACTACAGCGGTGCAACCGACCCCTTCGTCCACATGGACACCTTCAAGAAGGTCACCAACAATAAGGGATTTGACGACCCCACTCTGTGCCACTTGTTCAGCGAAACATTGGACGGAGAGGCAATGAATTGGTTCTTCGAATGTCCGCCAGGATCCATCGACTCATTCAACGCACTGTCACATACCTTCCTCTCCCGGTTCATCTTACTGTCCGCCGGACATCATAACACGAGTCAGCTGTTCAGCGTCAAACAGGGAGAGAATGAGTCACTCAAGGCATTCGTCACAAGGTGGCGAGCGGCGGCATCTCAGTGCCGCGATCTGGACAAATCGATGGCATCGGCGGCCTTCAAGCAAGGACTCCTCAAGGGACCATTCCTCTATCACCTCAACTACAATCATCCAAATGCGGCATATGACCATATCATGAGTGAGGCGGTCATTCACGCCCAGGCGGAATTCATTACATATGGAGAAGTCCCACCGCCACCGGCAACGCCAGCAAAGGCAACACAGCCCACCTCCAGTCAGCATGAGACCGTTAACAAAGCACCCGCCGCATCACCAACTGACAAGAAGAGGGAATGGCCACAGGGCCACTACCAGAACAAGCGGCAGAAGGATCAATACCACAAGGGCAACCGCCCAACCCAGGAGGATAACCGCAACAAGCAAACGGAGTCTTCTCAGCGGTATGCAGTGTTCACGGTCCTCACAACCTCGTACGAGGAAATATACAATCAGTGCAAGGATCAAATCCCGCCACCTCCTCCAGCAAAATACCCAAAGACGGGCAAACCCAAAAACACCGGCAGATGGTGCAAATACCACGAGGACAGCGGCCACAATACCAACAGCTGCAACGCACTCAAGACGGCAATTGAGACCTTGTACCGTGAAGGCAAGATGGAACAGTTCAAGGTGCGCCAACCGCCACCAGTGATCGCCAACGTAGAGACGTTGGGCCGCATTAACACAATCGACGGCGGTGCTCCAATCACGGGCTTGTCTCACAGAGCCAGAAAGCGTTACGCACGCGTTAATCACCCAAAGGAAGTCTGCAATATCCGTTACGAGAGATCCGCCAAGGTCCCAAAGGTTGGTTGGGAACCTATCACATTCTCTGAGGAGGAAGAGCGCGGGGTGCATCTACCCCATGATGACCCCTTCCTGGTCGACGCCATTCTTGGTAGGTTCTCAGTGGGGAGAATATTGGTAGATAGCGGGTCCGCTGTCAACGTCATCTTCAGCGGTTGCTACAGCCATCTCAAGCGGAATAACAAGTTGCTCCAGGATCATGAGCCACTGCTCAGCTTCTCTGGTGACGTCACACAGCCGCTCGGTTCTGACTACATGCGGTTGACTATGAGCACTAGTCCGTGTATGGCGGAGGTACATACAGAATTTATAATCGTTGATTGTCTCAGCTCATATAATGCCATCCTCGGACGACCGGCGCTCAACAAGCTTAAGTGCATTATCGCCGGGTACATGCTTCTCCTGAAGTTCCCCACGCCTAACGGCACAGGCAGTGTGAGGGGAAGCCAGCAGTTGGCACGCGAGTGTTATTCAACGACTATGGCACGGTCAACACACCGCCATGATGTCCTAACGGTGGGAAACCAGGCACCGCCACCAAATATCTTCGAGGACCCTAGGGATGAGGAGGAGAAGTATGTGAGGAAGGAGCCGGTCAACCCAGACACATCCTTGAAAGTTGTATGCATCTCGGACGAGCACCCTGAGCGGACAGTCCGCATAGGCGCCCAACTAGATCCAGAAGTAGAGGCAGAACTCATTCAATTCCTACGTCATAACGCCTCCGTCTTTGCATGGTCCTACGCGGACATGCCGGGTATCTCCCCTGAGATTATCACTCATAAACTGACCATCAAACCCTCTTTTTATCCCATCAAGCAGAAGCGGAGGGCCTTCGATGAAGAAAAATACCGGGCAATCGGAGAAGAGGTCGCAAAACTCCAGGACATTGGATTCATCCGCCAAGTCGTCTATCCCCAGTGGATCTCAAATTTGGTGATGGTCAAAAAGCCCAGCGGCAAGTGGCGGATGTGTGTTGACTTCAAAAACCTCAACAAGGCGTGCCCAAAGGATAGTTTCCCGCTACCCCGTATCGATCAGCTGGTCGATTCCACCGCCGGACATGAGCTCCTCAGCATGATGGACGCTTTCTCCGGATACAATCAGATCAAAATGCACCCCAGCGACCAGGAATGCACAACCTTCACCACCGACAAAGGCCTCTACTGCTACAATGTCATGCCTTTCGGTCTGAAGAACGCCGGTGCCACTTACCAGCGGTTGATGAACGCCATGTTCGCGGAGCATCTGGGAAAAATCATCGAGGTCTACGTGGACGACATGCTAGTTAAGAGCATAAAGGCCGGCGGACATGTGGCAAACCTCAGGATCATAGTAACCATTCTCCTGGCCTACGGCATGCGCCTCAACCCGGAAAAATGTTTCTTTGCAGTCACCGCTAGCAAATTCCTGGGATACATTGTCAGCGAGCGGGGCATCGAGGCTAACCCAGACAAGGTCCAGGCCATCCTTGACCTGGCGGACCCAGAGTACAAGAAGCACGTCCAGTGCCTCCAGGGCAAGTTAACCGCCCTTTCTCGATTCATCTCTCGACTCACTGACAAGTGTGCCCCATTTTTCAAACTCCTCAAAACAACGCACAAGAAGGTCATCGACCGGAATCCGGAATGTCAGGCGGCGTTCCAGGGCCTGAAGGAATACCTGGCGGCAGTCCCTCTCCTCTCCGTCCCTGTCCAAGGAGAAACCCTATTCATATATCTAGCGGTATCTGCATCAGCGGTAAGTTGCGCAATTGTTAGAAGGGAAGGCCAGGATGAGCTCCCGGTGTTCTACGCCGGCAGAGGCATGAACGGAGCAGAAACAAGGTATCCCCCCTTGGAGCAACTGGCCCTTGCACTTATCGTTGCCGCCAGGCGCCTCCGCCAGTACTTCCAGGCCCACACAATCCATGTGTTAACAAATCAACCGCTGAGACAAGTAATGCAGAACCCTGAACACTCGGGGCGCCTCAGCAAGTGGGCCATCGAGCTCAGCGAGTTCGACATAGAATACAAACCAAGAACCGCCATAAAGGGCCAGGCAGTGGCGGACTTCATCGCTGAACTCACCGAACGTCAGCCTGAACCCGGTGTAGAGATGGTACCTGGAGCGGAAGTGGTAACCGTCGGGGAGGCGAGTCCCCTCCAGTCAGATTGGAACCTACATGTGGACGGATCCGCTAGCACCAAGGCCAACGGCGCCGGAGTCATCCTAACAGGACCCGGGGGACTGAACGCGGAGTACGCGTTGAAATTCAACTTCAAAGCTTCAAACAATGTGGCGGAGTACGAGGCACTGATCGCCGGTCTACTTCTCGCCATTGACTCGGGGGCTGACAGCGTCAACATATTCAGCGACTCTCAATTAGTCGTTAACCAGGTCAACGACAGCTTCCAGGCAAAGGACCAGCAGCTGGCGGCATACTTGGGATATGTCAAAACGTTGCTCAAAAAGTTCAACTTTCACACCATCACACAAATCCCCAGGGAAAAGAATGCCAAGGCTGATTCCCTGGCAAGACTGGCAACCGCCCAACCACATCAAAGTCCAGCGGACACAAGGGAATGCCTGGACAAGCCAAGCATCACGAAAACCCTAGCGGAGATCTTCAACATTGAAACCAACCCCAGCTGGATGGACGAAATCACTGCATACAAGCGCAACGGCACACTACCAGAGGATAAGGTCAGGGCACGCCAAATTCAGCGGAGAGCAACCCGCTACAATATCCAGAATGGCAAGCTTTACCGGCAGGGGTTCACTCACCCCAACCTCCGCTGTTTAACCCCGGAGGAAGGAAAGCTCGTGCTGGCAGGAATCCACGGCGGGGAGTGCGGAAACCACTCGGGCGCCAGATCCCTGGCCAATCGTACAATGCGACAGGGCTACTTTTGGCCTACGCTTGGTGAGGACGCCCGGCAGGTGTCAAGATCTTGCCACAAATGCCAGCAGTTCGCCGATCTCCCACATGCGCCGGCTGAACCACTTTCAGTCATCATCGGTCCATGGGTCCACTCTACATGGGGCCTCGACTTAATGGGAAAATTCCCAACCGCCAAGGGACAGTTCAGGTACATCATTGTCGCTATCGACTACAACAGCAAGTGGATAGAGGCCGAGCCACTGACGGCCATCACTACCGCCAAAGTCATTCACTTCCTCTGGAAAAACATTTACTGCCGCTATGGTGTCCCACACACAATCATTACAGACAACGACACACAGTTCAACAATGAGGAGCTCATTTCATTCACCGCCAATCTGGGCACCAAGATGAGCTTTGCCTCTGTCGCCCACCCCCAAACCAACGGCCAGGTCGAGGCGGCAAATAAGATAATCAAGAAGCTGCTAAAAAAGAAGCTCGACACTGCCAAGGGCTTGTGGGCGGAAAAGCTTCCAGAAGTACTCTGGGCCATCAGGACGACTCCATCCTCCGCCACTGGTGAAACCCCCTTTTGTATGACGTTCGGAACTGAGGCCGTTCTGCCCGTCGAGGTAGCTCAACCCACCGCCCGGGTCGAATGCTACCACCTAGAGACCAACGGCGATGGCATCAACCTGGACTTGGACCTCCTAGAGGAAAAACGACACAAGGCCCATTTGCAAAACCTGCAAAACAAACAACGAGTTTCGCGTTTCTACAACGCCAGAGTCAAGGCCCGGAACCTCCAACTGGGGGACTGGGTAATGAAGGAAGTCATTCCAGCACCAACAAAACTCCGCCCAACTTGGGAAGGTCCGTATAAAATAGTAGAAGTCGTTAGCCCAGGCACCTTCTACTTAATGGACAAGGATGGCGTCACTACGACCCACCCTTGGAATACCGAACACCTTCGGTATTACTACAAATAGTCGTGTCACTACCCAGGAGCATCTTGACTTAGCTAAATTTTTGTTCAATATTTAGCTAAGGGAAGCTACCCAACGGGTACATCCCCACTTTTGTTAACACTGACCAGTCAGTTATCAATGAAACGAGGAATTATTCAAACCATTGTTACCAAGTCTAGCACTGAGGGCAGCTGGCAACGCCAGCAATCGTCAGCGGACCTCGTCCGCTACGTTGTGCACTTGGACCAATCTTAATTCCTTTAATTTTTCATTGATTGCAAAAGAAAATCCTAAGTCAAACTCTAGCGGTATAGACATCATCACACAACGTCAAAAATTCCATATTTCATATATTCAGGGCTGGGACTCCCCACCCAAAAATTGTTCCTTACATTCAAAAAAAAAAAAAAAAAAAAAAACACAAGTACATATATTTTCAGCCTTAGCGGCTACACAGTCAAAACAGGGCACGACCGGCATGTCAGGGGTTGGCCTCGGCGTCGCCTACTTCGGCCTGCGACGGCTGTTCACGGCTTGCTTGGTCGGTCCCTCGAGCGGTGGGACTTGGCGTCTCAATGGTCCCATCCGCCGGAGTCTGATACCCACTGCCTGAGCTGCCACCTCCTGCGGGGGGACTGGGTATTGGCGGGGGTCTCTTCGTCGGAGCTGCATTTTTTGCCTGCGGCGCCTTGGGCAGGGACGCCTCGGCCCAATCAATTGCACCCTTCGCTCGCAACAGCTCGACATTCGCCAGGGCGCCGGCCTTCGCCGCTTCGTTCAGCGCGTTTTTATATTCCGCCGACTGCTTGAAATTCTCCACAGCGGCGGCTCGGCTTCCGTCATCCCTCAGCCGGGTCAACTCTCCCTCCAATCTCTTCACTTCCCCTTGCCTGGCGGCAGACTCCCGCTGCAGGATGTCAATTTTCTTCTCCTTGGCGGTCACACGCTCTTGCAGCAAGGCCTTGTCTTGCTCCAGCTGGGAGACTTGATCATTTCGTTCTATGTCCCGCTGGATGGCGACGTCTAGCTTGCCTCGAGCGTCCGCCGCGTCACAGTCTGCCTTCATCAGGCGTCGCTCCACATCCACCAGCCTGTCCTTGGCCTCCGCCAGCTCCCTCTCCAGCCTCTTCACCTCCTCCCGGAGCTGTCCCTCAATTCGAGGTTGCTTGGAGGCCGCCAAGAACATTTCGTTCAGCCCAACCGCCAGATGCCCGAAGGCTGAGCTGAAGGGCGACTGCTCGATCGCCGTTGGCCGCGTCATCCCTGCCAGACCGCCGAACGACAATCGCTCGCAC
Source organism: Rosa rugosa (assembly GCF_958449725.1). Taxonomy (NCBI): domain Eukaryota; kingdom Viridiplantae; phylum Streptophyta; class Magnoliopsida; order Rosales; family Rosaceae; genus Rosa; species Rosa rugosa. Next base: position 21,096,180 of record NC_084820.1, on the reverse strand, counting down.
AAGTGGTAGAGAAACTCCCGCTCGCTGTCGGTCATGAACTCGGTGAAGGCAGCGAACGAGTCCAGATCGCTCACGGGCATCTCTCTCTCGGCCGTCACAGGAGCCTTCGACGGGTCTTGTCGGCTCCTCTTCTGCCTGTGGACCTCGAGGGTCTCGTCATCATCCTCCTCCCCGTCCGAATCACACTGGCGCCGCCTCCGCAGGATCGACCGGGTATCTCCAGTGGGCGCAGCCCTGGTCCCCTTCGGCGGTTGTCTCCCCACCGCAGCGGCGGCAGCCCCCACTGGAGCCACGACCTTTTCTTTCTGTGGCCCGCGTCGAGTGGCAACCACTCTTTCCTTCTGCGGCCCGGCAGAGGATCCCTTTTTCCCCCCGCCCGCTTGTCCATCCACCTGCACGCTGGGCAGACCGTCGGCCCCTAGGTGCGAGTGGTGCGGCATGGGCAGCGTCACCGGAACCTCGGATGCGCTCACCTCCAGCGTCTCGGGGTTCACAACTGTCATCTGGGCCGCCTCGCCTGAAGCATACATTGTCTCCAGGAAGTTTTCTATCTCCGCACGGTCCATGGCTTTGTCAAAGGCGTCACGGCTCGCTTTGTTGCCTGGCGGAGTCTCTGAGAACATGCAAACGCCCGTTAGCTTTAACCAAGTTATCAAGAGATACAAGGTGGCGGAAATCTCTTACCAATAGCGCGCGTCAGCTGCTGATCGACCAACAGCTCCCAGCCGGTGAGGAGACGGAAGTCCAACAAATTGCGGTTCTTCCAACAACCTTTGATGCGCGCAACCCGGCACTCTTCCTCTCGCGTCAGATTGTAGCGCAGTCCCGCTGTAAAACAACAGAAGGTGTCAGTCAAACGATTGCAACATATATACATTAAACCGCCAACTATGTTCAGCGGAGATCGACGGACAACCTCGGATTGGCTGAAACTCCGACTTAATCCTAAACGTCGGCTCCCCCTGGTTGGACTCCGCTTGATACTCCCACCCCGTCGTCGCCACGCAAAACGTCCCCCGCCAGTAGGACATCGAGTCCCTCAAATTTTCTATCAGCTTGGGCGCTCCCTGCCGGCGGCTCAAATTTACTTGCCCCCTACAACCTTGGCGTTTAACGTACACCAGTTCGTAGAAATGCAAAACCTCCGCCACCGTCGGCCCCTCGCACCCGGATAGCCGCCACAAGGAGTTCATCGCCAGCATCAACCGCCACATGTTGGGACAGATCTGCCCAAACGCGATGCCGAACTCGCACACCAGGATCTGAAGGTTGGGCACTAGCGGCAACGTCACCCCCTGGCGGAATATTGCCTCGTGAACGGCGGCGAACCCCGCTGGAAGGATTGAGGCCTTCTCTTCCGCCGTCGGTTGACGAAGTTTCACCACTCCCGGCAACCGGTATGTCCGCTTCAGTCGGTTGACCGCGGCGGCAGTCATCCGCCCTCCCGCCTCGTCGACGGGGGTCCCATCCTGGAAAACCCACGCCGACTCTGTTTCCTCCCCCGTCACGTTTCCCCCGCCAGCGGAGCCACTGGCGGCACTATTACTTGCTCGCCGCTCCTCACTCTCCCGCGCAGCAGCTTCCTCACCCGCCCTAGAACTCTCCGGACACGACGTACGGCCCATGACAACTTCCCAGGGTATGGTTTGCAGCGGCTCGATGTCTAACGGCTCTGGCAGTGAGGTTCCTGCACGGGCAGACGGACGCAACGAGTCAATAAAAACCCTATCCGCCGCACTGATTGACACGTCAGACCCGGAGTCCTCACTGCTCGAGATCTCTACGACGTTGGCCATCCCAAAACCCTAAAACCCAAATCAGTTAGCCCACAGAAGGATCTAACCTATCCCTATATCAGGTATAGCACAGAAACACCACGAACAGCTACCCAGAAAATACCAAAATATGAACAAACCCCCCTCAACCCAGATTCAACCATCTAGCAAAACCCTAACTGACAACTCTCTGTTAAACACCGTTCCCTACCCTCAAATTTCATCTTACACCCCTGACGAACATCAAGAATCCCAGTTCAAACACCAATACCTGACACGAACACCAATCCCATAAATCGACAAAAACACGAAACCAAAGAGAAGGATAACCAGAACACTCACCTCAGTCGTGAACTCTCTGGCGTGCTGGTACTCGCTGTGCCCCGACGACGGGAATTTTCGTCTCTCCGACCACAAGAACTCCACCAACGCACGGCACTCTCCGCAAATCTCGGCTGGGCAGAGCTTGAAGACGACAAACAGTTCGAATGGATTTTCTGATCCCCCTTCTCAATACGTTCCCCCCCTTTTATGTCAACGTCAGAGGCTTTTGGGCCGTCCGCTAGAAAACGACATCACACCCCAGCCGTACACGTGTCCCCTGTCCGCACTAACCCTCCGGGTTAACCGAGGCGTCGCCTCGGTTACGAAATCCATCATTACTCGCATTAATGACGAGAAGACGGCCGGACTGAGGAGACGCGTCTCCACACGTTAACCCTCTAGTTATTTGCCACGTGTCAAGGCGTATCACGAAAGCAATCCAGGGTACGCCCTTCTCCAAGTGAGTCTCCGCTGAGCGAAACTCCGCCAGCGGAACTTCTCGCTTGTCTTCTCCAAGTGAGTCTCCGCTGAGCGAAACCCCGCCAGCGGAACTTCTCACTTGTCTTGTCCAAGTGAGTCTCCGCTGAGCGAAACTCCGCCAGCGGAACTTCTCGCTTGTCTTCTCCACGTGAGTCTCCGCTGAGCGAAACCCCGCCAGCGGAACTTCTCGTCTTCCCCAAGTGAGTCTCCGCTGAGCGAAACCCCGCCAGCGGAACTTCTCACTTGTCCTCTCCTAGTGATTCTCCGCTGAGCGAAACCCCGCGAGCGGAACTTCTCACTTGTCCTCTCCTAGTGATTCTCCGCTGAGCGAAACCCCGCCAGCGGAACTTCTCTCCAAGTGACCATCTCCGCTGGGCGGAACCCCGCCAGCGGAACTTTTTCACTAGCTGTTATTCACGAAGTCTCCCAACCGCGGAACTTCTCCCTTGTCATCATACAAACGGGGCACCTTCCGCTACACACCTCTAGCGGAAACCTCTTTTATCTGGCAAGTCGCGTACTTTGTTCAGCGCGGTACCGCTCAATAAATTAACGCTAAGCACGTCCACTGGACGCTGTTTACTGCTGTGAACCAGCGGGGGGACTCACGCCAGCGGCGGATCCCGAGGCCACACCTCATTCTGACAAATGACCGCCACGCGACATTACAGTCAGATTGTCCCTACGGGACACGGGGACTAGTCAACAGTCTACGACGACCCTGATCAGGTACGTTGACCCCCGTCACTCGGGTCCTAAAGATTGGGTTCGCTACCCAACACCCTCTGCTCCGTGCAGCTCCCCCTCACCAAACAAATTTTGCGACCATCCGGAGGTCCATCTTAGCCGGGGAGTGGGGGACTCCCTGGGGGGCCTAGCAGGGGCCCACCCGAAAGGGTATAAAGCGTTTGCTCAGTAATATCCATGGTTGACAACGCACTGACGCTAATTATGCTTTTGCAAAAGTCTAGCGGAAGAAAACGCTTCATACCGCCGATCAACTCCCCAACCAAGATTGCCCTCCTTGACTGGGGACTTGGGGGACTTGTACCTACATGTACGTTGCAAAGCATAATTAGCTATAATCAGACACACTCATCGTACCGTCAGAGGTACCAACTATCGTCAAAGGAGTAACCCACAGATAGGCAGCCAGGCGGGCCACGGCCTGAGCACAAGCGTTCCCCAGGATCACCGCTGACGCGCCGCCACGCACTCTGCCAAGACGGCATCAGAAGCTACTGAAACTGGGAACTGAAGCACTTCAGTCCCACATCGAAAACAAGGAGAAGATCAGACCTCTCCTCACCTATAAAAGGTCCTCTCTTCTCCCTTCATTAAATTACGCATTAACTCTCATTTATTACTGTGCTGCCTATATATCAACTGACTTAGGCATCGGAGAAGTGAAGACCGCCCAACGCGGTCTCCCTCTGACGCCCTGTCTTTCACTTTGCAGCTAGCAGGAATTACCAAGTATACAGAGTAGCGGTCCGCCCGCCGGACCCGCGTTAAACGGAGGTTTGGCTACCGCCAGACTTTGAGCATTAACAACTAATAAGATGACAAAAGCAACAATGCAAGACTTAAATGAAGAACACAAGCAACCATCACCAAGAAATTGAAAAAAACTCCAGATGATTGAAATCACACAGACATGATTACATGAATAAGTTCCAAGTCGGACAGTATAAATACAAGAGCACAAAAGGAAATGGTGTGGTATCCACACAGTTTTTTTGGTCTGAAAATACTTCAATTGAAAACCCGAAAGGGAGAAGGCACAAACAAGTACATAAACCAAATACAACTGAAACATCTGGTAGGAATACTAGGCAAAACTACAACAACAAAGTAATGAAAACTTAGTGAGGACAAGGAAGCCCATCATGAGATAAAACAGAGACGAGAGGTTAGGGGTATATTAACCCACACTTCTATGCACAACCTCGATTTGGCTAGCTTTGCGGCTGCATCGGCAGCACGGTTAGCTTCACGGGAGATCCAATTCCAAGAGACACTGCTAAGAAGATGATGGATGCGATGAAACTCAATGAGAAAAGGGTAGATTCTCCAATTACCTTTCTCTATGTGGTTTCCGAAAGCTGAAATTAGCTCATGTGAATCACTTTCCATAACAATGTTGTCTAGGTTCAATTGCTTGACCAACTTCAAACCATTCACAAGAGATATGGCTTCAACTTCAATAGTAGATCCTGCAATACAAGATCTAGAGGAACCAGCTATGAATTTACCCCTTGCATCTCTAATAATCACACCTGCTCCGGAGGAGGTGGTATTCTTATCACAGGCACCATCGACATTGACTTTGATCAGGGGGTCCATGGGAGGACACCAAGAATGATTCAAAGTGCCGGATAAGAAGGTTACCTGTTTCTTGGCTGAACGTTTAGCAATATGAAATTCCATCCAATGTCTTGTGGCAGTATGTATGATATCACAAGGAGAGGGAGGGGTGTGGTTAAAAACAAATGCACACCTAGCTTTCCAAATTTCCCAGATGAAGAAACTGAACAAAGAAATTAACTCATTCTTCGTATGATTTGGAGGAGCAGGCATATTGGCAAGAGCTAGCAACCAAACATCAAGGGTGGTGATGTTTTGTTTGGGTATATGTAGACCCAATATACTACCAAACCATGTGCACTCTGTCCAAGGGCAGAGGGAGAGTAAGATGGAATGTTCAATACTTTCATCACCAACTTCACAAAGATTGCAAATAGGAGATCTCAGAAGCTTCCTTGCAAATAGGAGATCCACACAGTAAATAACAAGTAAGAACTATTTTATCTGTTTATTTCAGTGCGTCACAATGGAAACTTTCCTGTATTTCAGATTGTTTCAAGTGTCATTCCTAGACCATGCTTGCACACAACTTTCTTAGCTGTCAGTAATGCTTCACAATCTAACTCAGTTTGGCGTTTCCTACAAAGCTTCTCCTCAAACTCATACAATTTCTTAGATGAATAGGAACTAGAAGAGTACTCCAACCACCTATGTGCAAAATATCGGCAGATACATTTTTCAACCTCAGGGCTCATATTCGGACAGCAATTAAGCCTTAGCCATGCCCTCATCATCTGTTGAGCTAGAAGTGATCCAGTCAATATTCTAGGAAGGCCGTACCAGATTAAAATTTCTTTAACTTCACAGCAAAGCTGGCTCGGCCTCCCCATAATAGCGCTGGTAATACTCTTTTCAAACAAGCCGACTGCTCTTATTACCGGCAATTGGCGATCAGAATCATCATTTCCCTCCTTCATGCATGGCATCAATTATGACTTGTCTGCCGACCAACCGCACTGTAATTTTCTCTACTTTCACATTTAACTTCTTATAAAATTTTTGTACTTCAAGGCAAATGGATCAGTGTTCAAACAAGCCGACTGCTCTTATTACCGGCAATTGGCGATCAGAATCATCATTTCCCTCCTTCATGCATGGCATCAATTATGACTTGTCTGCCGACCAACCGCACTGTAATTTTCTCTACTTTCACATTTAACTTCTTATAAAATTTTTGTACTTCAAGGCAAATGGATCAGTGTCCATGATATCAGTGTTGATAATGGACTCTTTACACTCATGACATAGTTTTCGACCATCATCGAGCTTATAATATGTTGTGCCCCTTGGCTTCAATCTTTCACAGCTACAACACCTAGGAGTCCCATCATTTACATGGGAGGAACAATATCTTCGTCGCCAGAATGGATATTCCTTGTACTCAACTTGACCATCTTGGATAGATTCCTCGCAAACATTGCATACAAGATATTCTAGCTCATAGCAGCTTTCATTGATTGATTTTGTTCTCTTAATTGTGATTGAAATTCGGGGCATGACAGTTTGGTATCAGAGCGTAAGGTACATATTTGGTGATAATCAGTACTACTCGAGTGATGGTCCGTCTGCAGAGGTTCCCCATCTGATGCTCTTCAGTACTGGTATAATCATTGGGTATGTAGTGGAACTCTGTGTGGGTCAGGGTGTAAGTCCTTAGAACTGTAGGGTTGCCCTGTAAGTTTATAGTGGAACTTGTTTAGCTTCCTTGAGTGACAGTCTTTTGAGGAATGGGAACCTCTAAATTGAACTTTGATCTAGTCATCGAGGATCGTTTTCATGGAAATGATATCCTTGGGTACGATTGTGGTTGCTTAGTTGTTGGGATCATGGTGTTTGATCCATACTTGTATCAAAGGTTGGTATGAGTATTAACTAGTAGTAGTTGTGCCTTCCTAAGTGGAATTGGCAGATCCTGTGTGTGGTTTGAGTTTTTAAATTGTCATATTAAGAATGCTGTGTGGTGACATCATGTTACTAGGTGATGGATATTCAAGGAGGCAGAGCTAGGGACCGAGGTAGACCCAAAGGTAGGGGTAGAGCCCGAGGTAGAGGCAGGATTCCTCCTGTTGAGGAGATTTTTGAAGATGAGGTGGAGGCATCGCATGTGGTGCAGCCTGTTCCACATGTTGTGGATGTTGTAGATGCCACTCGTTTGTCGAAGTTGGCAAAGGAGATTTTGAGGCTGGGAGCAGTCTTTTTCAAAGGAGGTACTAATCACATGTTGGCAGATCAATGGACCGAGAACTTGAAGAACTACTTCGAGATGGTTGTCTGTGACGACATGGAGAAGAGAAAGATAGTCTCGTTTATGTTTCAAGACGATGCACTGGTATGGTGGAACTGCGCACAGAGAGTTATGGATATGTCCATCATGACTTGGGATGAGTTTGTGGAACTCTTTAGGAAGAAGTACTTTCCTCCTTCAATGAGGGAACAGTTGGAAATTGAATTCATCTCGCTAGTCCAAGGGGCTATGAGTGTGAGGGACTATGAGGCGAAATTCTCAAGGCTGTATCGGTTTGTGAGACAGATGGATGCTGATTACACGCATTTACTCACCCAAGGCTTTAAAGATTCATCAAAAACTTCTCCTCTACAAGATTCAAGACTTGGGTAATTGTGGGAGTTGTAAATCAAGACTAGTCATGCTAGCTTTTTAGCTATTTGTGACTATTCTTGTTTTCTCCTACACTTTTCTTCTCTTTTGTATTTGAATTTTGTAATTTTGATGTCTATGATTATGGGTAGTGAGTAATTTCCTTGTTGGGGGTTAGGGTTGTGTCCCTAACCCAAATTTTGTGTAAAAGATGTTTAATTTAATGTAATGATGCAATTTTCATATGATGGATGTTTATATCTATTTTTGTTGGGTTAAAATGCATGTCTAGGAGCCTAGTCAACTCTAGGGTGTGTATTTTGAGCATGTCTAGGACGGAGTTAGAGGCTTGACCCCCTCTAATTCCTAAGCTAGAAACCTTCAATTTCGTATTCGAGGGGTTATAAGCATGGTGATTTACACCCGTTGCGTGATTGTGCGGGCGGGTCTCTTAGTAGTCTAATTCCTCGATCTCTACGCCTCTTGATGTGAATTAGTGACCCTTGAACCGGCTCTAATTCATGCCAAGTGAGTTCCTACGGCCCTTGAACCGGAGTAGGAATACCATGAAAGGGAATTTCGGTCCTTGAACCTTGAACCGCCTCGGATACGACTACTGCCAAAGTAGGAATTTGCATCTACATTATATTAGCTTCCGACACAGAATTTGGGTGAAGGAGCCTCCCTAGCACCCAACATTCTCATTTTTATTGTTTACATTTCATTTTTATTTTTATTGCTTTACATTCATTATCTTTTTGTTAAGTTGAAATCAACTCCCAAATATTGAACTCTTCCACTCATTTGTGCATATCCAACACTAGGTTCTTAGTTTTGATTAGGCTTTGGTGAAAACCAAAGCCGAGCATTGCTAAGGCTTGGTGCCTTAGATTAACATCTTCATTTATTTTCTTTGTTTGCTATGTGTCTTTATTTCCAATTACCCAAGGATTGTGGGTTAGCCAGTAATCCCCGTGGTACGATAAACTTTGGGCATAATATTTCCCTATCTTGACAATGATACGTACGCTTGCGTGAATGTGTATCCAAGTCAATGGCGCCGTTGCCGGGGATTAGGGTTTAATAGCCTTAATCCCTTGGTAAATCGGTTCTAGGTCACTTTGGCATATTTTTGTTTCTTTGTTATTAAAAAAAAAAATTTATTTTAATTTAGTTATTTATGTTTTGTGTGCTCATTTTTCTATTTTCTTTTTAAATTTTGGTTACTAATTTTATTTTTGGGAACTCATAGGTGCTTATTTTCTTATCATATTGAGTTGTGGATCGATGGAACTATGGATGGTGTTTGGCTCCAATTTTGTTGCAGCTGGTCAACAGTCTCTTTTCTTGCGCGGGCGTGCCAGCACCGTTCGGGTGCGGTCGTCGGGGGTGTCCCTTGACCTGACTTCTTTCAAGCGATTGTAGACGAGGAGAGCACCAACCTCGTCGCGGGATTCTTTCTGCCTCGTGGTGAGGACTTTGCTGAAGTTTCTTCTTGTTAACACAATCGATACTCAATGTTGTAGATCGAGCAGAGCGACATCACCGGGAACTGTTGAGATCTTGCTAAAGCGTGACTTTAGCTTGGCTGGGTTGCTAGGGCGTTACCCTTGCTTGGCTGGTTCTGTAACCGTTGTGGTCGCGGCACTACCGTCGGTTCCCGAGGAGACTAGGACCGAAGCACGTTGACAGAGGGTTTGGTGGCACTGAAAGTCGGCTTCTGAGAAGACTAGGACTAGGAGTGTGATCACCGGTAAGAGAAAGAGAAAGAGAGGGAGAGGAGTTGCTCTTAGAGAGGTTGCTCTAGAGAGAACTTAGATCATCTTAGAGATGTTGTTGTTGTGTTGTGAATGTGTGTTTTAGAATGAGAGGAGAATGTGTTTATATAGGGAAGAAAAAGAAGAGTGAAATGATGAGTGGAAGAAAAATAATGAAAGTAGATCTAAGTTCACTTGTAAAATATGGAAAAGATAGAGAAAAGATGAAATGAAAGCAAAGCATGAAGGTGCAGCAACATGGAAGTGGTGATGATCTATTAAAGAGATTGTAGAAGAAAAATATATCCAAGGAAAAAGAGAAAAGCATCTAGCTTTCTTCATGTGGGTAGGAAACATGAACATGTGAATATTGAGCTGGTTTTAGGTCAGTTTCTGCCCCTTTATTCCTTCAATTATTTCTCCAACAAGACTTCATTATATGCCTTCGACTTCTTCATATGAAATGTTCCACTATGAGTGTAGATCATCCTGACAAATTTTCAGATTTTTATTCCATGCGGTTGAGCCGAAATGCTGCTGGACCTCTTACAGGTCCAGTTTTCCAGTTTTGGTTCTGTAGAAAATTGGGCCGATTGTTTGAAGGCCTTCCACTCAAAAAAAGCTCTTACACTCTTCATAAGAAATGATCCTTGGGCTGTCTAGAATGGATCTGCAGAGTTTCAGCTCATTTCAAGTTCATTTGGTCAGTCTGCCGCCCCTCCTTCCTTGTTTAGCTCGGTTTCTCCTAGCCGAAGTAGGAAAATGTGCTAAAGTTGACTTTTCATGTTTCCATGCTTCCATGCTTTCATAGTAGGCTTTATTTAGCCTTTAAATATATATTTCGAGCTTGTCGACAATATATAGCTTGAGCCACTGATATTGGCTCAATTTCTCCAAGACGTGCCTTGTCAGGCCAAAATGTTCATTTTGGGTCCAAACATTGCCCCCCAGACCTCGAAGTCAAAGGGTCTTCGTCTTGACTGAAGAGGTCTTAAATCAGCACTGCTCTTATAATGTCGTTGCTCCAAAGCCACTTGTATTGGCTTGACTAAAATTACTTGAACAGTAGCCTCTCTCCCTCTTAATTATACATAGTATACATATATTAATCGCCAGTCTTCCTTCGCGAACCATCCTTTGCGAGGCCATGTAATTAAAACCACTTCGCTGCCAACAATTCGCAACCCAGCTTTCGCCACAATTATTGGCAAAAATATTGATTTGACCTCCTCCACTGCTAATACCATACTAGGCATATTAAATGCCTCTTGTATATGTGCCCAGACCAATACCAATGGCCTCTTAAGTATATTAGCAAGTTCCAGCCACTATTAGGCAAAAACACAATTTTTTGCATCCTCCGCGACGCACAAATTTGAAACTCTTTTTGTATTTTTGTATTTTTTTTTTTTTTTTTTTTAATTTTAATAAGACATTGTGAATCAAGGTTTAGACATGCGGCCCAAGTATAGTCGTCTAGACACAAATTTTCTTTCAAATCCTTTGGGCAACCTTACTGAAATGGCCAGGTGGGGGAGGGCGAACAAGAGAGGCAGAATCCATTTTGGCATGAGCTACTCCCACATAGTGGTTTAGGCCCATTTGCACGCACTTCTGGATTCAAGAACCTGTCATGAACGTTGTCCCCTTTCTAGACACCATTTCACATAGGCTATACTTACTAAGATGAGAAAGGTCATAAGTGTGAAGACAGTTCAACAAGTGTTAATAAAAGCCGCCCTTAACCTTAAGGGACCTGAACTAGGCACCAATAAGGAGTTTAGGCCAATATTAACAAAAGAGACTTCACCTATTCCGTTATGATTCACAAATGACGAAAATAAAAATGAAAACTGAAAATTGACAGGAAATTTAAAAACAAAGAAAGAAGTTAGCAGCACTATATTTGGCTAACCTCCAGAAGGCCACGGGGGAGGCCATCTATGCTTCACTCCAAGCTCCGATGTATCAAAATTTATAGGGTAAAAATCCCTCCTATGAGAGCTTGTAGAAAAAGAACAAAGATACTTCTCGTTGAAGAATTTGGAGGAATTTGGCTCGTGAGAGGGGTATTCTTGCCCCCCAAGTATCTTTGTTGGTTGACGAGACATGATCTCCAATTGTAATTTGGAAGATGACGGTGTCCCAAGATCGGCTTTGTCGCCAACTGTCGCCAACTTCTCTTGATCAAAGGGATGATCATGGGTCATATCTTGCCCCCCATGCATCTGATCAGTAGCCACATATTTGGCTTGATCAGTGGAGACATCAGATATTTGTTCAGAGACAATTTTCTTGTCTGAAGAACAATCTTGTTGATGACGTTCTCCATAAGTAGCCTCTATGTAAGGCTGTGATTCACCAGTGAGGCCATTAGGTTGATTGCCACCTATAGGCAAATCAGCCTCATAAATGACCTCTTCTCGAGCGTTCTGCTCAATTTCTAGGTCCCAATCGCGAAACCTCTGCTTTGTTTTTGCGATCAAAATGGCCATGTCCCTGGCTTGCTTTTCTTTATTCCTCTCGATGTTGGCCATGATGATCGCGAGCTGTTCATCAATGCTTGCCCCCTCTGGGATGGGAATAGGCATAAACTCATCATTAATGGCAGTATCGCCAGTGGTGGCAACATTGACCATCTATTTACTTTAGGAATTTCTTTTGGTAAAGATTTTCCCCTAGCATCTCAATGATGGCGAACAAATGCAAAAAGACTCTAGTGTAGTCCCACTGGGCGTGCCAAAATGTTTGTTTTGAAGCCCGGTGGTTGAATGTCTTCAAGAAAAAAAAAAAATTTCTAACCTGGTCCCACTGGGCGTGCGAAAATGTTTGGCTCCAATTTTGTTGCAGCTGGTCAACAGTCTCTTTTCTTGTGCGGGCATGCCAGCACTATTCGGTTGCGGTCGTCGGGGGTGTCCCTTGACCTGACTTCTTTCAAGCGATTGTAGACGAGGAGAGCACCAACCTCGTCGCGGGATTCTTTCTGCCTCGTGGTGAGGACTTTGCTGAAGTTTCTTCTTGTTAACACAATCGATACTCAATGTTGTAGATCGAGCAGAGCGACATCACCGGGAACTGTTGAGATCTTGCTAAAGCGTGACTTTAGCTTGGCTGGGTTGCTAGGGCGTTACCCTTGCTTGGCTGGTTCTGTAACCGTTGTGGTCGCGGCACTACCGTCGGCTCCCGAGGAGACTAGGACCGAAGCACGTTGACAGAGGGTTTGGTGGCACTGAAAGTCGGCTTCTGAGAAGACTAGGACTAGGAGTGTGATCACCGGTAAGAGAAAGAGAAAGAGAGGGAGAGGAGTTGCTCTTAGAGAGGTTGCTCTAGAGAGAACTTAGATCATCTTAGAGATGTTGTTGTTGTGTTGTGAATGTGTGTTTTAGAATGAGAGGAGAATGTGTTTATATAGGGAAGAAAAAGAAGAGTGAAATGATGAGTGGAAGAAAAATAATGAAAGTAGATCTAAGTTCACTTGTAAAATATGGAAAAGATAGAGAAAAGATGAAATGAAAGCAAAGCATGAAGGTGCAGCAACATGGAAGTGGTGATGATCTATTAAAGAGATTGTAGAAGAAAAATATATCCAAGGAAAAAGAGAAAAGCATCTAGCTTTCTTCATGTGGGTAGGAAACATGAACATGTGAATATTGAGCTGGTTTTAGGTCAGTTTCTGCCCCTTTATTCCTTCAATTATTTCTCCAACAAGACTTCATTATATGCCTTCGACTTCTTCATATGAAATGTTCCACTATGAGTGTAGATCATCCTGACAAATTTTCAGATTTTTATTCCATGCGGTTGAGCCGAAATGCTGCTGGACCTCTTACAGGTCCAGTTTTCCAGTTTTGGTTCTGTAGAAAATTGGGCCGATTGTTTGAAGGCCTTCCACTCAAAAAAAGCTCTTACACTCTTCATAAGAAATGATCCTTGGGCTGTCTAGAATGGATCTGCAGAGTTTCAGCTCATTTCAAGTTCATTTGGTCAGTCTGCCGCCCCTCCTTCCTTGTTTAGCTCGGTTTCTTCTAGCCGAAGTAGGAAAATGTGCTAAAGTTGACTTTTCATGTTTCCATTCTTCCATGCTTTCATAGTAGGCTTTATTTAGCCTCTAAATATATATTTCGAGCTTGTCGACAATATATAGCTTGAGCCACTGATATTGGCTCAATTTCTCCAAGACGTGCCTTGTCAGGCCAAAATGTTCATTTTGGGTCCAAACAGATGGGATGATCCGAGGGGATATGAGCAAGAAAGTTTCTACGGTGGAGGTCATCAAGAGTGGAATTCTCATGCGGTGGGTTCTATGTCCTCTTGCAATGAAACTTGTGCTTTGTGTAATTCTCTGTGGCATTCACGTTATGAGTGCTCTATGAGATTTGAATGCCCAAATTTTATGCAAGAGCGTGAGTACATTTATCAAGAGACATTTGTACCGGACGCATATCCACAAGATGAAGCTCATGAGCCTAGTAAGGAATTCGTTGAAGGACTACTAGCTCAATTGCAAGCCTCCCAAGCTAGGATTTCACAAGAAACCACGGTTCCCGAAGCATATCCTCATGAGCAAGCATATGAGTCTAGGAAGCCTTCCCTTGAAGAAATACTAGCTCAATTGCAAGCCTCTCAAGCTCTATTGCAAGCCTCCCAAGCTCGATTGCAAGCTTCTCAAGAGATGCTTATACATTCCAATGAGCAACTTGAGGCGAGTCTTGCACAAGAGCCACCCTTCACAATTTTTCATGAGCATGAATCTTTCTTGGACCAAGTGGAGCCTATTTCAAGAGAAAATGTGTATATCGAGCATCTTGAGCAAGAGTCCTTTATGCAAGTTGAAAATGATGATAGTGATGTTGATGTACAAGAAATTGAGCTTGGTTATGAAAGTTTCAATGCAAATGAGGTGAGAGACTACACTTCGGAGGAATGGGTGCAATATTGGAAATCTAAGCTTCCTAATGGAGGGGAGATATTTGAAGATGATTCCGAAGAGGAGGATGTCTTTTCTAGTGTGGAGGATGTGGAGCTTGAAGTTATACACCATAATCCCTTGTTCATCGAGGAGGATGTGAAGCTTCAAGTCATATACCATAATCCTTTATTCATTGAGGTCGATGTTCCCAAGGAGGAAGAGAGTCCTTCAATACTTTGTGATGGTCAAGAAATTGAAGAGCCAAGGACTTTCTCTCCTCCTACATCCAAGGAGATCCTTCATGAGCTTCCCAAGGTGGAGAGTAGAACATTGAGCCCTCATGTTCTTAATGAGAAGATTCGGATCAAGGTACTTTTACCTCCCAATCCACCATTAAGTGGTCAATGTTTCTACAATGAGGTGATGGATTGGAAAGGAAATGGTGCACTTGCACTCACCCTTTCCCATCACTCTCAAGAGCTTCTACCACCTATTGTTCCTATGAGCATCACTTCTACATCACTTGAGAAGGAGAAGGCAAGGAGATTAATTCCTAGAAGAAAAATTGAGAAGAGGAGGAAAACTAAGAAGCTACACTTTTGCTCGCCAATTGGAGTATTCTTATGTAGTTCTTGGTCTTGCCTTTATGACACGTCAAGGAGTCCCTTAGCCCCAAACAATAGGGTGGTCGTACTTGAGAAGTATCCACCTTGACAAGATCATGTTCTATGGACCGGCTTGGGGTCTTTAAAAACAAGCGCTTCTAGGGAGGCAACCCTAGGTTGTTTTGAATTTACCTTGTTCATTTTGCATCAATAAGGATATTTAGCCATTTTTTTGGGAGGATGGGAGGTGTCTGGAGTTTGAAATGTGGAGAAAGAATGAATTTGGCTGTGAGCAGTTTCTGTCCAGAATGTTCAGTTGATTTTGGATGACTATAGCTTCCATGCTACATGCTATTTTGAGCTGCAATTTTCTGGAGCTATTCTCCTATATGTCAAATGTTTTATGCCAAAATTTGAGCCACTTTCAGTCACTGGAGCTCTAGTTATTTAATGGTCAATGAATGAAGGTCAGAACAGAGATAGCTACTGTAGAGTGACTTTGAGAAGCTACACCCCCTACATATCAAGCTATTTAGAGCTACAATTTTTCAGAAATGTATCTTCACATGTCCTCTATATACTGGAAAAACAGTTTTGAATTTGAACCTTCCTAGCTTCAGATATAGTGTTCCAAGTGACAGGGGCCAGAAACAGGGCACAGCAGAAACTGCAGAACAGATTAGTGAGTTTGGAGGCCAACGATTTTTGATTCAGAACTTATATTTCAGTGAAACTTTACTATCAGGTAGTCTTATGAGTATAGTTTCATATTCCATTGGTTTCACCCTCTTTGCACCTCTGGAGCTTAAGATATTTCTGTTTTGGTGACTGAGGGTCAGCAGAAGACTTCATGACAGATCAGCAACTTTGACCAACTATAGTTTTCATCTCAATTGGAGATAGGTGGCTTCCTTTATATGGATAGAAATATCTCTGAGTCTACTTTCTATTCCATGAAGTCTCACTTACTTATATATTTCTGAATTTGAGATATGGGCATTTGAAGATAGAAAGGTCATTGCTGGAAGTTTTCTGCAGTCACTAGTTTTTTTGTTCACTCGGGTTGATTGGACTTCTTGCACTTCAATTCTTCAATGGAGGCCATTATTGGGCTTTTGTGAGGTGTGTTGGATGTGGTCAAGGCCATGTGCTTAATGGAGGACTCTTTTCCTTATTCTTTGAAGTGGTTGTTGTGCGACGCATTGCTCAAGGACATTTATGTTCTAAATGGAGTCGATCTTTTCATGAACACCTAGAGCTAGCTTGGAGCATACGTTAAGGAAGTCAAGGCCTTGTGCCTTGAGGTTGGTGTCTCATATTTGTCTTCTCCGAAGGTCGTGAGCAATGGAGGTCTATAAAGAGGGTTTTCCGTAACTTTCTCCGCAATTATATTTTTATTTTGATAGTTAATTTTTGTGCATTCGCCCGGACTTCACTCACATGCTTAAATCCAACATGGATTTAGCTTTCGAGCTCACTTTACAGCATTGAGGACAATGTTGGTTTTAAGTGTGGGGGGGTGAGGGCTCGGGCACCCTAAAAAAAAAAAAAGTTAGATAGCTTTTTGTAATTAGAATTTAGTAGTTTATGCCTTTTCCAACCCCAATGACAAGACATGGACTTAGCTTGTTATGATTGTGAATAGACTAAGCATGATCTAGGACTTTGAATTTGTTTTGTGATTAAGTGTATATGTGATCTATGCTTGACTATATGTGTGCACATAGCCTATGGTTAGGTTGGTTCATCATAATTAGAGAAGCATATAGGTGATTTGATTAACTTGCATGCCTTATTTGTGAGCTATTGTGCCTATATCTATAGAGAAGCACGGGCCGACTTTACACGCACCAGAATTAGCCCGTGAGGTGCCAAGGTTCCTCTGAACTGAGGCCAGCCTATCTTCCTTACTTCCTTGATACTCCATTTTTCTTTTTCTTTCTGTGTGCTTCTCTTGTCAACTTGACCCCCTTCGACATTATCCTCTTACTTGTGGAGGTTTACCAACGAAAGCTCTATTACTGACCCGCATGCATCCCGCACGTCGATAGCAAGTAGCATGACCGTGTACCGAGACTAAGTTGGCATTCACATTTCTTCCTTGAGTCATTCCTTAGTAGCTTGCACACCTTCCTCACTTTGCGGCCATCTCTCGCACCACCCACTCAGCTCCAAGACAACACATGTCTTGCATATTTCACCTCATGGGCGCCACTTATGCAACCCACTCAGCCTTCAGCTCAAGGGCAACCCATGCCCGCGTACTTTGACCTTGTGCGCATCACTTACGCACCTTACTTGACAGCACGTGCCCGCTTACTTCGTCTTGTGGCATCACTGGCACAACCCAATGAACTCATAGGCAACACTTGTTTTCATCCTGCACCTCATGAGCATCACTTGTGCAACTCACTAGGCTCGTGGACACCACCTGCCGTCGTATCTTGCCTCGTGAGTATCCCTCGTGCAACCCCCTTGGCTCTTGGGCAACACATGCCCTCATCCTTCGCCTCATGGGCATCACCTAGACAGCCCACTCGGCTCATGGGTAACACTTGCCTGTCTGCTCAAGCCTTGAGTACCAACCTGACAAGCCATCGAGGCCTTGTGGCCTTTTCCCTCTAACAAGGCTACCATGTTCTCTTCTTGATGACTGTCATGGCTCCAAGGCATATTCCAGCCCGTAGGGCAATCCTCAAGAGGACATGCCGTCTTGCTTGTTGGCACGCCGCTCGAGTGAGCAACTCATCCTTGATGCCCCTCTTAAGCTTCCTTCAGTCTAGCACGGGGTCGCCCCTCCCGTGCTTGCTGGCATCACTTTGCTTTGGGCAAGGTCGAACCCTAACACATGCCCACGTCGCTTGCTCTGTGGCCAATGAGCACCACGAGGTCCAGACATATCTTCCGTAAGCCCACATGTTTGTCTAACGCCGATGGCATAAGGATCGGCCTCATCCGAACCTCGTCCCCGACGTCGACCCGCAATATCGGCCTTTCGGCCAATACCGTCCACGAGACTTCCTGACTCGTGGAAACATATGCCGCCCCTTTCTGACGACACATGCCCGGTCCCCTAGGCCCCCACGGGTGCCCGGGAGAAGCTCACTTAGTGCCCCATGAAGGCTAGCACCGGGGGTGGTGGAGAGCTTGACACCATGTCTCCCCCTATAGAGCATATCTTGCTTACATGAACTTGGCAGGAGGAAACATCAAAATAGCCGAGGAGACTAATTGTCCATAACTAATTCATAGAAAATCCAAATGACATGCCGTCAAGTGCATAGAACTCTTTTCGACGTCCCGGACATTTCTCGTGTTTAGAGTTTTCCCAAATTCCGAGCCGAAGTACGTCGAACCAGAACTTCCACTTAATTACGACAATGCCACTCGTCTTCACTTTAGCTTCAAGCTCGCCCTTGGGCTTCCAAGGCTCGCCCCTCTTGACTTCTCCTTGTCCCAAGGCTTACTCCTCTCGGCATCTCCTTACCTCAAGGCTCGCCCCTCTCGGCATCTCTTGCCTCAAGGTTCGCCCCTCTCGGCATCTCCTTTACAATATGTCACGATAGCACAACTCTTAAGTGCGGCTCGTGACACTATGGTTAGGTTGGTTCATCATAATTAGAGAAGCATATAGGTGATTTGATTAACTTGCATGCCTTATTTGTGAGCTATTGTGCCTATATCTATAGTGTATGCATTGTTCATTCACTTTTTCTTTCATGTGTGTACAATTTCATGACATTGCGTATCTAGAACTTGCTTGATACCTCTCGAGGCTAGTTTTAGCTTATGACGGGATAGAAAGGATTGAGGCATTTTAGGTTAATACCACCATGGCCAAAGAAGCATGTGCCCAAAAATATTTACCACTAGATTGCCACTTTGAGCCTATGTGTATATTTAGCCTTTTTGTTCATTACCACCACAAATCCCTACCTAGCCTAAACACTTTTATCCTACCCCTCCATGGTAGTTGGTGAAACGATTCGAGAGAATGACTTTATGTTTGAGTGCTTCAAAAGAAAGAAAAAAGTCAAGAGTGTGAGGTTACAAAAGAACAAGTGTGGGGGTGAGTGATTTGTTTAGAAAAGAAAGTTCTCGAAAAAAAAAAAAAGAAAGAAAGAAAGTTTGTGATTTAAATAGAAAGAAAGTTCAAGGAAAAGAAAAGTAGTAGAGAGAAAAAAAAAATTGTGTGAAGAAAGGAAAAAGAAGAAGAGTTCAAAAAAAAAAAAATGTATTACGTAGTATAGCGTGGGTTGTACATTGGGATTAGAATGAGTGAGTTAGCATTTGAAAGCAAAGTCATATATCTCTACAAGAGAGAGTTGCTTCATCAATTTCCATGGATTTTGTATTTCCTTATCCTTCATTTCTTTTAGCCACTTGCCCTTAGCCCCATTACAACCAAATAAAGACCTCTTGATCTTGAATGTTGTGGGTTACCTAGTGGAGACTAGATCGAAGAGCAAGCATATGGCGGCGCGTGTTGTGAAATTGCTTTTGAGTGAAACACATATAGCCCCTAAACACTTGAGCGGTAATATTTAGTGAACCTATGTGAGTTTAGTGGGTTATATCGGGTCTTCTATGTGCCTATTTGATTATGGTGGATTGATTTGACACGTGGTCAACACATGCATATACTTGAGCATCTATTACATGTGCATCTTAATTGCCTTAAAAATTCAAAAAACTTATGTTGTGCTTACATCTTCTTCATGGTCATCTACATAATTAGTTCTCCGAGGGTTATGGTTGGAAAGACTAATACTACACTTCCTTTATGTTTGTGAGTTAGTAGATTTTCGGATTATGTTTACATTTAGTTTGCTTGGGGACAAGCAAACTTCAAGTGTGGGGGTGTGATTACACGCATTTTTATGCGTGTAATTACGTTTTAAATACTAGAATTAAGCTAATCTCCAAAGTAATTATTATGTAATTAATCCATTTTTATTTATTTTGTAGAAAATAAGCGGAGCTGCGGAAACGAGAGAAAATTGTGCAAAATTGGAACGAATTGGAGTTTCTGACAAAAGGACGAAATAGTCAATGCAGGTCAACCGTGGTCAACACCATTAAAGGAGCGGAATCCAATTGCCTCTGATAATCTGTGCGGAAATGCATGGAGACGAGTGAGATGAAATGGAAAGAATTGTAAAGTGCATCTTAATTAAATAGGTTAATTAATTAAGTGATTAATATAGGTTAATTAATTAAGTGATTAATTGCTTAATTAATCAAGTGATTAATTAACCTAATCAATTGGAGAAGGTGCAGCCCCATTACAATTGTTTATCACTCTCTTCCTCTTTGATCAGAGACACGGCACGTGAGAGTTCTTCAAAATCCACCATAAATTTGGCCTTGACACGTAGCAGCATTTATCTCTTTTCTCTCCTTACATTCACAGCCGCATGATTCCCTCTACTCTTTCTCCTTACAATCACAGCCAGCCACCCGCGTATATATATATTCATAATCATACTCTCTTAGGGAGAGAGAACCCTAGCACAGAGCCACACGAAAAAACAGAGGCAGCCCCTTTGGGCTGCTCTCTTTCTCATTCACTTCTCCCATCCTCTTCTCCTCCATTTTCCATATTTTCTTTAGTTTTATTTTAGGAATTTGAAGGATTTACTCACCCAAAGCTTTAAAGATTCATCAAAGACTTCTCCTCTACAAGATTCAAGACTTGGGTAATTGTGGGAGTTGTAAATCAAGACTAGTCATGCTAGCTTTTTAGCTATTTGTGACTATTCTTGTTTTCTCCTACACTTCTCTTCTCTTTTGTATTTGAATTTTGTAATTTTGATGTCTATGATTATGAGTAGTGAGTAATTTCCTTGTTGGGGGTTAGGGTTGTGTCCCTAACCCAAATTTTGTGTAAAAGATGTTTAATTTAATGTGATGATGCAATTTTCATATGATGGATGTTTATATCTATTTTTGTTGGGTTAAAATGCATGTCTAGGAGCCTAGTCAACTCTAGGGTGTGTATTTTGAGCATGTCTAGGACGGAGTTAGAGGCTTGACCCCCTCTAATTCCTAAGCTAGAAACCTTCAATTTCGTATTCGAGGGGTTATAAGCATGGTGATTTACACCCGTTGCGTGATTGTGCGGGCGGGTCGCTTAGTAGTCTAATTCCTCAATCTCTACGCCTCTTGATGTGAATTAGTGACCCTTGAATCGGCTCTAATTCATGCCAAGTGAGTTCCTACGACCCTTGAACCGGAGTAGGAATACCATGAAAGGGAATTTCGGTCCTTGAGCCTTGAACCGCCTCGGATACGACTACTGCCAAAGTAGGAATTTGCATCTACATTATATTAGCTTCCGACACATAGAATTTGGGTGAAGGAGCCTCCCTAGCACCCAACATTCTCATTTTTATTGTTTACATTTCATTTTTATTTTTATTGCTTTACATTCATTATCTTTTTGTTAAGTTGAAATCAACTCCCAAATATTGAACTCTTCCACTCATTTGTGCATATCCACCACTAGGTTCTTAGATTTGATTAGGCTTTGATGAAAACCAAAGCCAAGCATTGTTAAGGCTTGGTGCCTTAGATTAACATTTTTATTTATTTTCTTTGTTTGCTAAGTGTCTTTATTTCCGATTACCCAAGGATTGTGGGTTAGCCACTAATCCCCGTGGTACGATAAACTTTGGGCATAATATTTCCCTATCTTGACAATGATACGTATGCTTGCGTAAATGTGTATCCAAGTGAGATGCTGAGAGTTTGGCTATGAAGTGTCAGCGGGGGCTGAATGCTTCGATTAGGCTCGATGTTGCTGTTCTGGAACTGAAGACAGTGGAGCTCATTTTGGCTAAGGCTTTGGCCATTGAGCAGGAAAATCAAACTTTCCAGGAACAGGAGTCGGCCGAGAGGGACTCCCAAAGGAAGGGAAAGGCAATTGCTGAGAGCAGTGAGGGAACAGACAATTAAGGTGGGTCCTGGAAGAGGCGGATGACTCATCAGCAGGCGCCAGGTATAGTGGCAGCTACACCTGCTGGGGTTGCACCTGTCGGGCAGGTGACACCCTTAATATGTTATAACTGCAAGGAGGTGGGACATATGGCAAGGCAGTGTTTGAAGTCGAAACCTAGGACATGTTATAATTGTGGGCAGGTAGGGCATGTTGCCAATGAGTGTACCCGGCCTCAGGGTATGAGACAGAGGCTAGGAATCAACAGAGGCAACAACCTTAGGGACATGCAAGGATGTTCGCTATTGGTCAACAGAATGCAGGGGTGCAAGGTACCTTATCTGCTTGGAATTATCTTGTGTAGATGAAGTGTGATTATTGTGTGTCTTATCTCTTTGTGATTGCGTGGTGATGGGTTTGCCTGATGTCTATAGTTAGACTTTTGTGTGTGGCGTCTTTTTGTGGAGCGATTATTGAGTATTGTGTATTGTATGTTTCATTCTGTGGTAGCTGAAATTCTTTGCAACCCTCTATGTGTGTGCGATATCATGTGATGATTTACGTGTGGGTTGATCGATGGCAGGCCTTATATTAAATGTGTTTTGAGACGGCAGTACATCATTGAGTGTGATGCATACTTCTTTTCTATTGTGGTAGAAATTGCTGTGAGGGTTTGATCTAATGGAAAAACTTTGTGTTGTTTTTGGTGAAAGGTTGACTGTGAAGGAACTGTGTGTTGATGTTTGAGTTGAAGTGATGTTGTCATTTTCAATTCTAGGAATGCCAGTGTGGCTTTATTAATGTGTTGATGCAGATACTGTTTGAGGACATGATTTTGAAATTTTTGGGTAGTCTGTGTGCAGTGCTATAATTAGCAAAATTGTTGTGATGTTGTGTACAAAAATGAGATTTATGGAATGCTTGTTTTACCACCAAGTGGAGTGGTAGATTGTGCTAGTGTGGCGATACGGGGTATGGCACCTGTATTTGTGGTTTGATCTAGACATGTTTTACTTTGAGGATTTAAGACTGTTCTAGAAACTACAAAGAATCACTCAAAGGGCGAGTGCGACCATTGTTGGCGGTTGAATTTCATTATGTATGGTTGACTAGCTCAATGTCGTGTGGAGGCTTGGTGGTGAGAGAAATTCTGGTTGGGGATCGAGAATTGGTTTTGAGGATGATTTATCCGTACTTGTTGGTGTATGGTTGAATTTAATTAGTGGTTGTTGGACGATTTCGTGGTTCGTGGATGAGGCAGAAGTGTTTCGGACGAATTTTTATTCGAAAAGTATGGTTTTAGGGGGGCGCAAAGGTTGACTTTTGATACGTTGGGCTTCCCAGAAAACTTCCTTCATGAAAGTCGTAGAGCACGTTGATACGAGTTCGTGGATATGTGGAACGCAGAAATCGGAGTTCGTATGAAGAAGTTATGGCCATCAAAAAAAGTTTCCATTTTGGTTAAATAGGAAAATTTCCGGAAAAATTCAGAAAAAGCCAAGCTTCCATTTTCGGAAACTTTTTCTCTCTCCTCTCTCACTGAGCCCGCGCGTAGTTCCTCCCTTTGCCGGCCAAATTCTCCCTCCTCCGGCCACCATAGGACACCAAACCGATTGGGTTTTCTTTGCCTCGATCTCCTCATGAAGTCTGTGGTGGAAATCGAGCACGGAACGAGCTGTGGATGAAGAAGCAAGGCCGAGAAGTGTGGCGACTGCGCTGCAAATCTCCTTGATCGGAGTCGACGATTCCGGCCACCATAGCCGGTGTTTCTTGAGGGGTTTTGTAGCCCAGAGGCTGGGGAAGGTTTCTGTTAAGGTGGCTTGCAACGATTCAACTTGTGGAGATCGAATTTTGAAGACTGGAATTCTAGGGTTCATCGATTTTCCAATCCTTCAAGATAAATTCCGGCCAACTGGCTTTGATTCAGACTTTGTGCTAGTTATGAATGTTGATGTGCATGTTGAGAGGAAGAGTTTGGCATAGGTCTTGCCACCTAATTCGGAGGTCGGCGGCGACTCTGCCACTTTCTGTGGTGGCATTTTTCGAAGGCTTCCAGCCACCTCAGGGGCAGTTTCTGCTCGTCATTGTGATCTACTCGTCGATACGAGCATTTCGATATATAGATTGTAATTTTTGGAGATCGAATGAGTATGTTATGATTTTTACAGTTTCGAACCGTTCGATTATTCCATCCGTGAGGATTCGAGTGTTCAATCCACTTGTGGTTTTGACATATCGATCGTAGAAATATTCCAGAGACTTTGGGTGGTCTCGGATGTGGTTTCGCCTCGATTGGAGTCACTTTTGTAGTTTTAGTTCAAAACGGGGGTTTCAGACTTTAATCGCTTGTGTTTCGTGTACTAAGTTGGGACCTTATGTGATTAGGTACGTGATAGAATTGTGTTGAGCGGATTGGGACGATTGTGCTTATCTTGGGTAGCGTGTGAAGACATAGCGGGATTCAGAGGTGAGTAAATCTCACGATATTCGTTATGAGCATAATTACCATATTGTCTTGGAGTTATTAGGTTAACTATGACTATAGTTGGTATTAGTGGCATTCCTAAGTGGATGACTACGTATATATATATATATATATATATATATATATATATATATATATATATATATATTGGTGGCTTCGTTGTGATGTGAACAATATTTGAAATGAGTTCATTATTGCACGAGAATGGTGAAATTATGTATTGAGTTGTGATTGTAGAATTTCATTTGTTGAGATACCATGGGTCTAGTATGACCATCTTAATTGGTGATTTAAGATATGGTAGCTTGTGTAGGAATATCTGTGTAATGAATCGATGACATCAGTGTGATGAATCTTTGTGATGTGTTAATGTCTAAAGTTCAGCGGTAGCTGCACTTTGGTTAACGCTGATCCGATGGGCGGACCGCTACTCGTGATATGGTCGAGACTCCTGCTACCTGTCAAGTAAAATACAAAGAGGCGTCAAAGGGAGACCGCGCTAGGCGGTCTTCTCTTCTCCGATGCCTAAGTTAGTCAATGTATTTATGTTGACAACGTAACAGTAGGTAAGTAGTAAATGCGTAATTAATGAGGAGAGAGGAGAGAACCTTTTATAGGTTCGGAAGAGGCTGACCTCTTCCTTGTTTTCGATGTGGGACTGATATGCTTCAGTTCCCAGCTTCTGGAGCTTCTGATGCTATCTTGGCGCAGCGCTTGGCGGCGCGTCTGCGGTGATCTGGGGGTGAGCCGGGGCTCAGGCGGTAGTCTGCTTGGCTGTG
Source organism: Rosa rugosa (assembly GCF_958449725.1). Lineage (NCBI taxonomy): Eukaryota > Viridiplantae > Streptophyta > Magnoliopsida > Rosales > Rosaceae > Rosa > Rosa rugosa. The sequence goes on along the minus strand of NC_084820.1, from coordinate 21,071,166 downwards.
TTTCCATAGGTCACACAGTTAATGGTAGTTGGTATCGCTGGCAGTAGCATGAGCGTGGCTCATTCTAGCTAATTATGCTTGGCAAATACTCATGTAAGTACATGTCCCCCAAATCCCCAGTCTAGGAGGGCAATCTTGGTTGGGGAGTTGCCTAGCGGTTTGAAGCGTTACTTCTGCTAGACTTGCAAGAGCATAATTAGCGTCAGTGCGTTGTCAACCATGGACTTATTGAGCAAATGCTTTATACTCTTTCGGGTGGGCCCCTGCTAGGCCCCCCAAGGAGTCCCCCACTCCCCGGCTAAGATAGACCTCCGTTTGGTCGGTATATTGTTTGTTGAGGGGAGCTGCGCGGAGCAGAGGGTGTTGGGTAGCGAGCCCAATCTTTGATACCCGAGTGGCGGGGGTCAACATGCCTGATCAGGGTTGTCGTATTGTTGACAAGTCCCCCTGTCCCGTAGGGACGTAGCTTCTGCGACGTCGCGTGGCGGTCGTTTTAGGTTTGACTGTAACGCCGCGTGGCGGTCGCCGTCAGAATGAGGCATCACCTTGGGAATTGCCGTTGGCGGAAGTCCCTCCGCTGATAGTGAGGGGCAAGAATTGTCGCGGGGACCTTGCTAGTTGCCGTTCAGTGGACTGTTTTGCTTGCGGTAAGGAGAAGTTCCAATAGCGGAGTTTCGCTTAGCGGAGACTCGCGCTTGCAAGAAGAAAAGGGAGAAGTTTCAATAGCGGTGTTTCGCTTAGCGGGGACTCTCGCTTGCAAGAAGAAAAGGGAGAAGTTCCGTTAGCGGTGTTGCGCTTAGAGGAGACTCTCGCTTGCAAGAAGAAAAGGGAGAAGTTCTGCTAGCGGTGTTGCGCTTAGCGGAGACTCTCACTTTCAAGAAGAAAAGGGAGAAGTTCCGTTAGCTGCGTTGCGCTTAGCGGAGACTCTCGCTTGCGAGAAGAAAAAGGGAGAAGTTCCGCTAGCGGTGTTGCGCTTAGCGGGGACTCTCGCTTGCAAGAAGAAAAGGGAAAAGTTCCACTAGATATCGAGCCGCTACAGACAATACCTTGGGAGGTAGCAATGGGTCGTACTGGGCATGCAGAGAGCTCTAGGACGGGGGAGGAAGCTGCCGCCCGTAATAGGCGTGAAGAGCGGTCAGCGAGCAATACCGCCGCTAGCGGTTCCGCTAACGGGGGAGAGGATGGTGGGGAGGAGACTGAGTCAGCCTGGGTCCTCCGTGACTGTACCCCAGTGGATGAGGTGGGCGGGCGGATGACTGTAGCTGCCGTGAATCGACTAAAGCAGGTGTTTCGCCTCCCTGGGGTTGTGAAGCTGTGACATCCGATGAAGGATGAGAGGGCATCGATTTTGCCAGCGGGGTATGCTACCGTGCACGAGGCGATCTTCCGCTAGGGGGTGACGTTTCCCCTATTGCCAAATCTTCAAATTTTGATTTGGGAGTTCGACCTCGTGTTTGGGCAAATTTTCCCCAACATGTGGCAGTTGCTGATGGCGATGAACTCACTCTGGCGTTTGTCAGGATGTGAAGGGCCAACCGTGGCTGAAGTTCTTCACTTCTACGAGCTTGTGTACGTGAGGCGCGAAGGTTGCAGCGGGCAAGTGAACTTGAGCCGCCGCCAAGGGGCGCCCAAGTTAGTCGAGAATCTGAAGGATTCCATGTCTGCTTGGCGGGGGGCCTTCTGCATTGCTACCGCTGGATGGGAATATCAAACGGGGTCGAACAATGGGGCGCCGACATTCAGGATTAAGTCGGAGTTCCAACCTATCCGAGGTTGTGGCTAGCTTCCGCTGGTCGGAGTTGGTGATTTTGCTTGTACGATATTTCTTTTCTTTTGTTTTAACCATTGCCTCATTTTTTTTTGGTGTAGCGGGTTTGCATTTTAACTTGACGCGCGAGGAAGAGTGCCGCCTGGCCAGGATTAGAGGCTGTTGGCAGAATTGCAACCTGTTGGACCTTGCTTGCTCACCGGGTGGGAGTTGTTGGTCGATCAGCAGTTGGCGCGCGCCCTTGGTAAGTAGTCTTCGCTGATCTGTGCCGTAGTTCCACTTATTCTAGGCTGATCGTCGTTGTTCTTGCTTTAGATACACTGCCGGGTAACAAAGCGAGTCGGGACGCGTTTAAGAACGCCATGGACCGCGCCGAGATCAATAATTTCCTGGAAAGTATGTACGCCGTCGGGCGGACGGCGCAGCAATCCATCGTCGACCCCCAGACACTGGCGGTGAGCCAGTCGGAGGTTCCGACGGTGATGCCGATGCCCCATTACTCGCATATAACTCTCGCTGACCAGAGCGTGGCGTCTGTCCAGTGTAGCGAAGGGGAAAGGGTTGCCGGTGGGAGTAGAACCCCTGCTGCTCGTGTGCAGCCGAAGGAGAGAGTGCCCGCCAATCGGCGTGGGCCCCAGAAGGAGAGGGTGGCGCCCTTGAAGGAACCAGCTATAATTGCGGGGTTGGAGTCACAGATTGCCTCGCGGCCAGTCACTATCGCCGCTTGTGCAACACGGGCGGTTCTGCAGCGGAAACGGTAGCAGAATGACGCCGACGAAGCAGAAGAGGGCGACAACGCGGAGGTCATTGGCGTCCGCCAGCAGAAGAGGGCGAGACAGGCCCCGCCGAAGGTGACCGTGGCCGTCGCCGGGGAGGTTCAGGCGAGTGGCCTAGATTCGTTTGGTGCCTACGCCGAATTCTTGATCGATCCCGAGCGGGAGTTCCTTTTTCACCTCTCCGAGCGGGAGTTGCTTGCATGTTGACATACCGCTAGAGTTTTGACTTGGGCTTTTGTCAATCAATCGAAACATTAAAGGAATTAAAATTGTTCCAAGTGCACGATGTAGCGGACGTGGTCTGCCAAATATTGTTGGCATTGCCAGTTAATTCTTGTGTTAGGACTTGGTGACAATGGTTTGAATAATTCCTCATTTCATTGATAGCTGATAGATCAGCGTTTACAAAAGCGGGGTTGTACTCGTTGGGTAGCTTCCTTTAGCTAAACATAGAACAAAAATTTAGCTAAGACAAGATGCTCTTGGGTAGCGGCATGACTATTTGTAATAATACCGAAGGTGTTTGGTATTCCAAGGGTGGGTCGTTGTGACGCCATCCTTGTCCATTAAGTAGAAGGTACCGAGGCTAACGACTTCCACAATTTTGTATGGTCCTTCCCAAGTTGGGCGGAGTGTCGTTGGCGGTGGAATGACTTCCTTCATTACCCAGTCCCCCAGTTGGAGGTTCCGAGCTTTGACTCTGGCATTGTAGAAACGTGATACCCGCTGCTTGTTTTGCAAGTTGTGCAAATGTGCCTTGTGTCGTTTCTCCTCGAGGAAGTCCTTGTCGAGGCCGATGCTCTCGCCGTTGGTCTTGGGGCAGTAGCCCTCGACCTTAGCGGTAGGCTGGGTGACCTCAATGGGTAGGGCGGCCTCAGTACCGTACATCATACAGAATGGTGTTTCACCAGTGGCGGAAGTTGGGTAGGGTAGTCCTGATGGCCTACAGAACTTCTAGGAGTTTCTCCGCCCATAAACCCTTAGCGTCGTCGAGTTTCTTTTTCAGCAGCTTCTTGATTATCTTGTTTGCTGCTTCGACTTGGCCGTTGGTTTGGGGGTGGGCGACAGATGCAAAGCTCATCTTGGTGCCCAGGTTAGAGGTGAAGGATATGAGTTCCTTGTTATTGAACTTTGTGCCATTGTCTGTGATGATGGTGTGGGGGACGCCGTAGAAGCAGTATATGTTCTTCCAGAGGAAGTGAGTTACCTTGGCGGTAGTTATTGCCGTCAGTGGTTCTACCTCGATCCATTTGCTATTGTAGTCTATGGCGACGATGATGTACTTGAACTGACCCCTGGCGGTTGGAAATTTGCCGAGCAAGTCTAGGCCCCACATGGAGTGGATCCATGGACCAATGATGATTGACAAAGGTTCCGCCGGTGCATGGGGGAGGTCAGCGTACTGTTGGCATTTGTGGCAAGACCTGGAAACCTTCCTGGCGTCATCGCCTAGCGTGGGCCAGAAGTAGCCCTGTTGCATTGTGCGGTTGGCCAAAGATCTAGCGCCGGAGTGGTTTCCACATTCTCTTGCGTGTATCATTTCCAGAACAGCCCTTCCGTCCTCTGGGGTGAGACACTGGAGGTTAGGATAGGTGAATCCCTGGCGGTACAGCTTGCCATTCTGGATGTTGTAGCAGGTTGCTCTCCGCTTAAGCTGCCTTGCCTCGACCCTGTTGGTAGGCAGTGTTCCATTGCGCTTGTATTCGATGATTTCATCCATCCAGCTGGGATTGACCTCAATGTTGAAAATTGCCGCCAGGGTGTTTGTGATGCTTGGCTTGTCAAGGCATTCAGCCCTTGTGTCTGCTGGACTTTGGTGAGGTTGGGCGGTTGCTAGTCTTGCCAGTGAATCAGCTTTGGCGTTCTTTTCCCTGGGGATTTGTGTGATGGTGTGAAATTTGAATTTTTTGAGAAGCGTCTTGACGTACCCCAAGTATGCCGCTAACTGCTGGTCTTGGCCTGGAAGCTGTCGTTGACCTGGTTAACAACTAGTTGGGAGTCAGCGAATATGTTGACGCTATCAGCCCCCGAGTCGATGGCGAGGAGTAGGCCTGCAATGAGCGCTTCATACTCGGCCATGTTGTTTGAGGCTGTGAATTTTAACTTTAACGCGTATTCCACATTTAGTCCCCCTAGTCCTATTAAGATAACTCCGGCGCCGCAGGCTTTGGCGCAAGCGGAGCCGTCCACATGGAGGTTCCAGTCTGACTGCTGTGGGGCCGGTTCCTCAGCGGTTACCATTTATGTGCTGGCCTCTGCCCTTGGGTTGGGTTCATCCTGATGCTCGGTGAGCTCAGCGATGAAATCTGCCACCGCCTGACCTTTCATGGCAGTCCTTGGCCTGTAGTCAATATCGAACTCGCTGAGCTCGATGGCCCACTTGCTAAGGCGCCTGGAGTGCTCAGGGTTCTGCATTACCTGCCGCAGCGGTTGATTTGTTAAGACATGAATTGTGTGGGCCTGAAAGTACTGGCGGAGGCGTCTAGCGGTGACAATGAGTGCGAGGGCTAGCTGCTCCAGTGGGGTATATCTTGTCTCCGCCCCGTTCATGCCTCTGTCGGCGTAGAACACTGGGAGCTCTTCCTGGCCCTCCCGCCGAATAATGGCGCAGCTTACCGCCGACTGGGATACCGCTAGGTAAATGTACAGTACCTCGCCTTGTATAGGAATGGAGAGAAGTGGGACTGCCACTAAGTATTCTTTCAAGCCCTGGAATGCCGCCTCACAGTCTGGGGTCCATTCAACCTCTTTTTTGTGGGTCCTCTTTAGAACTTTGAAAAATAGGAGGCATTTGTCAGTGAGTCTGGAAATGAACCGAGAGAGGGCGGTTAGCTTTCCCTGTAGGCTCTGAACGTGCACCTTGTATTTCGGGGTTGTCATGTTGAGGATGGCCTGCACCTTGTCAGGGTTGGCCTCGATGCCCCGTTCACTGACGATGTAGCCCAGAAATTTGCTAGCAGTGACTCCAAAGAAGCATTTTTCTGGGTTGAGGCGCATTCCATAGGCCAAGAGAATGGCGAATATGATGCGGAGGTTTGCCACGTGCCCACTGGCTTTGATGCTCTTGACCAACATGTCGTCCACGTAGACCTCAATAATTTTGCCAAGGTGCTCCGCGAACATGGCGTTCATCAACCGCTGGTATGTTGCCCCAGCGTTCTTCAAACCGAAAGGCATGACATTGTAGCAGTATAGGCCCTTGTCAGTGGTGAAGGTAGTGCACTCTTGGTCGCCAGGGTGCATCTTGATCTGATTATAACCGGAGAAAGCGTCCATCATGCTGAGCAACTCGTGTCCAGCAGTTGCATCGACCAGTTGATCAATGCGGGGTAGCGGGAAGCTATTCTTGGGACATGCCTTGTTAAGGCCCTTGAAGTCGACACACATCCGCCACTTGTCGCTAGGTTTCTTGACCATGACCAAGTTGGAAATCCACTGAGGATAATTGACTTGGCGGATGAATCTAATGCCCTGTAGCTTGGCGACTTCCTCCCCTATTGCACGATATCTCTCCTCGTCAAAGGCCCTTCGCCGCTACTTGACCAGATAGAAAGATGGCTTTACGCTAAGCTTGTGCGTGATGATTTCAGGGGAGATGCCTGGCATATCAGTGTAGGACCATGCAAAGACAGCGGAGTTGTCAAGTAGAAACTGAGTGATCTCTGCCGCTATCTCTGGGGCTAGCTGAGTGCCTATGCGGACTGTCCGCTCAGGGTGGTCGTCGGATATGCTAATAACCTTCAACAATGTCTCGGGGTTGACAGACTCCTTCTTTACATATTTCGCCACGTCATCCCTAGGGTCCTTAAAGATATTTGGTGCTGGTGCATGGCTTCCTACTGTTAGGATCTCGTGGTGGCGCGTCGACCGTGACACAGTTGTTGAATAACACTCTCGTGCCAATTGTTGACTTCATTTCACACAGCCTGTCCCGTTGGGAGTAAGGAACTTCATGAGAAGCATGTACCCGGCTATGATGCACTTTAGTTTGTTGAGCGCTGGCCGACCGATGATGGCGTTGTATGAGCTGAAGCAATCGACAACGATGAACTCTGTATGTATTTCCGCTGTGTATGGGCTTGCGCCAATGACCAGGCGCATGTAGTAAGAACCAAGCGGTTGCGTGACGTCGCCGGAGAAGCTGAGCAGTGGCTCATGATCCTGGAGCAATTTTCTATTTCGCTGGAGCTGGTTGTAGCAACCATTGAATATGACATTGACAGCGGAGCCGCTGTCAACAAGGACCCTTCCCACGGACCATTTGTCGAGCATGGCGTCGATCAAGAATGGATCATCATGGGGTAGACGTACTCCGCGTTCTTCTTCCTCCGAGAAGGTGATGGGTTCCCAACCAGATCGTGGGAGCTTAGCGGATCTCTCATAGCGAATGTTGCAAACTTCCTTAGGGTGGTTAGCGCGTGCGTAGCGCTTTTTTGCTTTATGAGACATGTTGGTGATTGGAGCGCCACCGTCGATGGTGTTGATGCGACGCATGGGCTCGATATTGGCGACCACAGGTGGCGGCTGATGTACCTTGAACTGTTCCAACTTACCATCATGATACAAAATCTGAATTGCCGTTTTGAGAGAGTTGCAGTTGTTAGTGTTGTGACCGCTGTCCTCGTGGTACTTGCACCACTTGCCAGTGTTTCTTGGTTTTCCCACTCTTGGGTACTTTCTTGGGGGTGGCAGTGGGATCTGGTCTTTGCACTGGTTGTATATCTCTTCATACGAGGCCGTGAGGACTGTGAACACTGCGTACCGCTGGGAGGACTCCGTCTGTTTGTTACGGTTATCCCCCTGGGATGAGCGGTTGCCCTTGAGGTAATACTGGTCCTTTTGCCGCTTGCTCTAGTAGTTGCCTTGTTTCCACTCTCTCTTCTTATCAGTTGGCGGCGTAGCAGGGGCTTTGTTAGCGGTCTCCTGATGGCTGGAGGAAGGCTGAGTGGCCTTTGCCGGTGTTGGCGGGGGTGGTGGGGTTTCTCCATATGTAATGAACTCTACTTGTGCATAGATGATGGCCTCGCCCATGACGTGGTCATATGCAGCATTTGGATGGTTATAATTGAGATGATAGAGGAATGGTCCCTTTAGGAGTCCTTGCTTGAAGGCTGCCAGCTCCATTGTCTTGTTAAGATCTCGCGACTGAGATGTCGCCACTCGCCACCTGGTGACGAATGACTTCAATGTTTCCTCTGCACCCTGTTTGACGTTGAACAACTGACTTGTGTTGTGGTGTCCGGCGACCAATAGGATGAATCGAGAGAGGAAAGCATTTGATAGTGCGTGGAATGAGTCAATGGATCCTGGCGGGCACTCAAAGAACCAACTCATTGCCTCTCTATCCAACGTTTCTCTGAATAAGTGGCGGAGGGTAGCGTCATCGAACCCCTTATTGTTGGTGACTTTTTTGAAGGTGTTCATATGGACAAAGGGGTCAGTCATGCCGCTGTAATGTGACATCTTTGGTGTCTTCGCGTGTGCCGGGCGGATGGCATGCAGGATCCTGGCGGTGAATGGTCCTGGCCTGGACGCAAAGAGTGGATTTGGAATTGGCGCTGGGGCGCCTGCCTCCGCCTTGATTAGCCTTTGCTCTAGTTGTTGCATCCTTTCCAGGATTAGGGAGTTTGTTTCGCCAGCAGGCTCCGCCTGGAGGTTCCGCTGTGCCAGCTCCCATCTGGGGACATGTATATTGCCCTCGATTCTAGCCGTAATTGTCGAGCGGTTGGTGTGTGGCTGTGACTCCGCCTCCTGCTCAAACATTAGCCGGGGCGGGGGAGGTGGTCCCATTCCCAGTAGTTCTGGTGGGTTCAGCGGTACCTGCATCTGTATGGTTGGTACAGGTACCAATCTGCCGGTGTTGGGTCGACTATGTCTAGTGCTCTGCGATTTTTCGCTCTGCACTGGGTTAGCGTTTGCTTCCAGCGCCTTCTTCAGTTCGTCAAATCTTGACATCAGTGTAGCCACCTGCTTTTGGGCCTCGACCTTTTCTCTGCGCTCCTGCTCGCGCTCCTTGTTTGCCTTGTGGAGGTCCGCCAGTGCCAGCTTATACATAGTGGCAAGGTCCTGCATCGGTGGGCGACTGCCACTCGGCCGAGCCTCCGCTGTAGTTTGAGTCGGCAGGACCTGGGGAGTAATCTGGGGTTCCACGCTGGGGTTGACCGGTGTGTTGAATAGTGCACGGTTAACATTAACCGCTGGGTTAACGTTAGTCGTTGGGTTGGTGGGATGGGGGTTGGTGGATTGATCGGCCTGCTCTTCAGCATTTGCCCCGCTACCGTTAGTCATGGTGGATGTTGTGGTGGGATGGCCTTTTGTTCAAGGATTCCCACAGACGGCGCCAATGTTAATGTCTAAAGTTCAGCGGTTGCTGCACTTTGGTTAATGCTGATCCGATGGGCGGACCGCTACTCGTGATATGGTCGAGACTCCTGCTACCTGTCAAGTAAAATACAAAGAGGCGTCAAAGGGAGATTGCGCTGGGCGGTCTTCTCTTCTCCGATGCCTAAGTTAGTCAATGTATTTATGTTGACAACGTAACAGTAGGTAAGTAGTAAATGCGTAATTAATGAGGAGAGAGGAGAAAACCTTTTATAGGTTGGGAAGAGGCTAACCTCTTCCTTGTTTTCGATGTGGGACTGATATGCTTCAGTTCCCAGCTTCTGGAGCTTCTGATGCTATCTTGGCGCAGCGCGTGGCAGCGCGTCAGCGGTGATCTGGGGGTGAGCCGGGGCTCAGGCGGTAGCCTGCTTGGCTGTGTTTCCGTAGGTCACACAGTTGGTGGTAGTTGGTATCGCTGGCGGTAGCATGAGCGTGGCACATTCTAGCTAATTATGCTTGGAAAATGCTCATGTAAGTACATGATGATTATCATGTAAAGATTATGTAGGAATATTTGGTAATGAACCGGCGAAATCTGTGTGATGATCAGTTGGATGAATGCTATCTGTGTGATGATCAGTTGGATGATTATTATCTGTGTGATGACCGGCGAAATCTATGTGATGATCAGTTGGATGACCGGTGAGATCTGTGTGATGACTGCTCGGTAGCGGAGTTGAATTGTTATTAAGTTAACAACGATCGAGAGGACTGCTGTGATGGTCGGAGCTACCTACAGATGTCAGAGTGTGGGGTTTTGATGATTATTATGACTTGAATTGTTTGTCATAATGTAAACTCCTGAACTAATTAAACTATACGCAGTGGTTACTATGAATTGTTTTGCTTGTTTTGAATTGTGATTGCCTTGTTTTCTTCTTGATTTTATTGATTGATGGTTTGATTGATCTTAAAGGCCATAGTGGTGACGATTGTGCTCTGTCGTGAGGATAGGAAGGTGATTCATTGTTTTTACCTTTGATGTCATGTTGATGACAAAGGCTTCCGGTGGGAAGGAAATGAGTGTGATCTTTGTGACTCGCCGATGTGCGTCAAAATATTCCCAAACATTACTTGAGGAGGTTTTGTTTGACTGAAATTTGTGTAATTGGATGCTAGGTTGAGAATCTGAGCATTTGGTTTTAGTCACGAGTTGATCTACATAAACATGTTATGGAAGGTTATGAAACAGATGGTTGTAGTTGTGAGTTATATGCTTATCGTTGTTTAGGTTGAGGTGACTTAAGAATGTGTTTCTGCTTTGTGGTTTTGAGTTTACTCATACAAGCTTTCATAAGCTTACCGGGTTTGTTGTGTGGCAACCTGGTGCACTATTCGATGATGAAGGGGTTGATCCTGCAGGTCAGAGAAATCATGGCTGAAGCTGAGGTAGCGTGCTGGCAGTTTTACGGTAGGAAGCCAATTTTGTGACTTTACCGTTGTTAAGACTTCCACTGTGTAGCAAGCTTTGAGGAGCGGTTTCTTATTATATTGTTAACGCAATTTAATTCGTAAACTCTATGTAATGTAATATGCGACTCTAAAGAACGAGTCTGTATTCACATTGTGGGTTCGGGACATAGCTAGTTGCCTTTGTTTAAAGGAAAATTTTCTTAGCTGTTTTGTTTGATGTCCGAACCATCACGCCCGTAATTCTTGTGTTTGATTGATTTTGTTCTCTTAATTGTGATTGAAATTCGAGGCGTAACAGAATGGAAAGCTAAAATCTGGAGGTTTTGTTTTGGCGTATCTAATTAACAAAAATATGAAAAGAACTTATGATCTCTTCAGCTTGTAAGATCTATTATTTGATTAGAATGAATAGTATCTCTGTTTGTTGCACCCTACTTTAAAGGTCCATTTTTATGTTGGTTGCCAATTTACATGTTGTATTGGTAACTCTATATAACTGTTATAGTAGCTTTTCGGCTTTTCAACACGATGTTAGCTAGTAGGTTTTTATGGCTACTTTAGTATTTTTTTCAAGTTGATGTCAATAGCTTTTTTGTTTCCGTTTTGATTGATTTCAAGCCAATAGCTCTCTATAACTGTTATAGTAGCATTTCTAAACAGTAATAGCTTTTTATGTCTGTGCTAGTATCTCTTCAATCTAATGTAATTTTTTGTTTTCATTTTGATTGACTTCAAGTGATTTTCTGTCATTAGCTTATCAAATTGGAAAAGCATGATTCTGTATGAAAATTTTCTATTTGTTGTGATCTCATATCTCTAGCATTTCTTGTTTGAGATTTGTGTTACACTATCAATATACATAATCAGCTGGTTTTGTGCAATCAATATCTATGTCAGTAGCTTTTATTACTGGTCCAGTATCTTTGCACATGTGTTATAATAGCTTTATATACATATATCACTAGTTTTTTTATTATTGGTCCAGCAGCTTTATATGTGTCATAGTTGTTGGTATGCATATACCTCCTAGGCACAAGTATCGGATGCACAAGACTCGTATCGCCAATACAGAAGTAAGGAAAGCCTCCAATTGAGGGTCCTAATACCCCTCGGGGCGATATCGGGAACCCCGACCATCCCACACCGAAAGAAACCGAACCTGGCTCCTACATATTTGCTACATTAAGGTCATCTCCAACAACCCAAAGAGGTAACTGTTTACTATCGCTTTCCATTATCATTATCTTACAACGATACTGACTTAGGCATCGGAGGGTTAAAGGCCGGCACACCCGGTCTTCCCTCTGACCTTTGTCTCTTTTGTAAATAAGCGAGACCGATAACTATAGTTACAGACCAAGACATCTCGTGATTTACCTGGATCAGACTCCTCTCAAGACAACTGAAACATTTGGCGCTACAAGGACTCCCCTCGCTCCTTGCTGGCAGAACAATACACCGCCAATGGCTACCAGCACTCCCAATACGAATAGCGACGATGTGCCCCATGAGGCAGTGACCCGCGAGGTCCAGCGCACGCTCGAGTTCTAGAGCCCGAACACCGAGACACGCTCGGTCATGACCAACGATGCGACCACCGCACTGGAAATAGCGATACGTGACCTAATGGAGACACGTGCACATGCCGAGGCCGAGCGAGCGGTAGTTGCGGCAGCTCGCCGAGAGGTGGAAAATATGACAAACCAGAATCGCATTCTCTGAGAGGCACTCCAGCGGTGAGTTGCCCGTCAAAAGGAAACCCCGATACCGACAATCGGTGGTGTCCCGACACTCAGAGCAGTCCTCACCACAGACCCAAGCACTGGTCTCGCTGGCACTTTTGTGGCACCAAGTGTAACCTCTGGAAGCCCCACGGGCTCCACTCTAGGTAGCACCAACATTGGACCACAAGTAATCTACCTGAACTCCCCTTTCCTCCTCATTCAACTCCGCATAGCGCCACCACCTCAGCCTGTCCCCCGATATAGCGGGAATTACAGGTGGCAAACGGGTCGCTAAGCACGAGCACGGCACGGGCCCGACATGCTTAAAAGCGGCTCGGCACGGCCCAAGCCCGTTAGTGGCCCAACACGACCCGAGCACGTTAGAATAATAGGTCGGGTTGGGCCTAGGAATATTAGCCCATTGGCCCGAGCCCGTAATGGACCCGACACGGCCCGAGCACGACATATTGTGGGCCGGCCCGTTACAAACACAAAATTTCATTTTGTTTTTAAAAATATTAAAAAACCACAATGATGAGATTTGAATATTAGACTTTTTTATTTAAAATCTCATGACAATTCCACCAATGCTATTTCTTTTATGTTATCAAAATAGTGAAATAAAACATTATATCCTTGTTTTGACATAAAGTATTTTTTCTAAATATTAAATATATGTTTATTAATAAAGACTAATCTCATAATAATACTTGGAGGGATAAATGGGTTCCAAATTGTGCACAATATCTAATACAGAAGCCACAGCAAACAGAGTTTGAGGTTGTTGCTGATCTAATTGATAATCAGAGCCGTGCATGGATTCCGACAACTATCAATTCACTCTTCAACCCGGAAACTGCTGCAAACATTCTTGCCATTCCTTTGAGCAGACGTGTGTTGCCAGATAAGCTTCGGTGGAGTCCTGAAAAGAGAGGCAATTTTTCTGTGAAAACTGCCTATTGGATTGCTAGAGAGAAAGTTCTTGAGAATGTGTTAACTACTACTTCTAATGGTGATTCCTACAAAGAGCTTTGGAACAGACTTTGGAGGGCCAAAGTTCCAAGTAAGGTGCAAATATGTGTATGGAGAGCTGCACAAAACCTGTTACCTACAAGAGAGAGGTTGACTACCAAGGATTATGATGGTGATACTAGCTGCTTGTTATGCTCACACCGGTTGGAGGACAATGCTCATCTTTTTTGTAAGTGTCCAATTGCTGTTGAATTGCTATCTGCACCTCCTTTATCTCTTCAGAACACTTTATTTCCTATGATTAATTTTAAAGAATGGTTGTTGGACTGTGCGACTCATCTCAAAGCTGAGGTCTTTGAGAAACTTATGATGATTATATGGGCACTATGGAGAAACAGAAATAGTATGCTTTGGGAGAATGCTTCCCAAACTACCCAGCACATGCTATTATTTTCTATGGCCTGGCTAGAGGATTTTCAGCATGCCAGAACTACAATAGCTCCCACTGTGCAGAACAACAAGCCAAGCTGGAAACCGGCTGATCCTGGACAATGCAAATTAAATGTTGATGGAGCTTTTGTGCCTCATTTGACGAAAGGAGGTCTAGGGGGTGTTCTAAGAAATTCTAGTGGACAGGTCCAAGCTACCTTTGCTCACACTGTTCATCATGTTGGATCTCCAAAACAGGTTGAACTTCTTGCTATTAGGAAGGGGTTGGATTATGCAAAGTCTTTACAACTGCAAAATGTCACAATTGAGAGTGATTGTCTTGAAGCAGTGCAAGAGATTTCATGCAGTGATCCTGACCTAAATGAGTTTGGAGCTATTTTGGATGACATACATGAACTTATGAACAGTATTCATGGAGTACAAATTCTGCATGCACCTAGAAGTTGTAATACTGTGGCACATAGACTAGCTAGCATAGCTTTTGAGTTTGATCAACAGGAGTTTTGGCTCCATAGTGCGCCAAACTGCATACTTGATGTAGTGCAACACGATCGTAATCATGACACTTAATCATCAATGAAATTCAGCCTTTTACTCAAAAAAAAAAATCTCATAATAATACAACTATAGAATGAAGGAAAGAATAATATGATACTAAATCTTCATCATATTAATAAAGATTAATCTCACAATAATATACTAAAAGCAATATATTTTGAGTTATTTTTTTCTTTCTTTCTTGTAGTGGAATATAAAAAATTATTAGAAAACTAATCTTAAAAAGCTAAGATTGAGAAAAACATTGTAGAACTTAATTTATTTGAATTTTCTAAATAATTAAATAAAATTATTTTTTATTTATTCAAATTAAGATTTTAAAATTGTGCTTTATAGTGGGTAGGCACGAGCACGACCCGTTTATTGGCCCGGCACGAGCACGGCTCGACACGATATGGGTTCGGGCCATGGGTCGGACTGGGCTTAATGTTTAAGTAAATGGGTCGGCACGAGCCCGGCACGATAGTAAATGGGTCGGCCCAAGCATGGCACGAAACACGACTAGGCCCGTTTAAAATGGGCCGGCCCATTTGCCACCTCTAGCGGGAACCTAGGGCGCAAATATAGTCGCAACCGCCAACATACCTCCACCCGACCCCAATACTCGGTTGTTGCTCCAAATGAGCGAAACCATCGCCTCCTTGCAAGCACGGATTGAGAGCGCCGAAAGCAGGACCGGCTGGCAACCGATCACGGCTGACTTCCAGGGAAAGATGGGACCATTCACTCCCCGGATACAGGCCGAGAAGCGCCCACCGGAGGCCAAGCCCTTCAAGATTGAGAAATACAATGGCACCAGAGACCCATACCACCATTTGGAAGTCTTTCAGTCCCTCCTGCATGGAACCCGATACACGGACACAATGGCTTGCCACGCGTTCGAGGAAACCCTAACAGACGAGGCCTTGCGATGGTTCCTTAACCTCCCCCCTAACTCCATCGATAGCTTCCAGGAGCTCGGGGACAAATTCCTCCGCAGGTTCATCCTGTGCGGCAGTGGCTATCGCACGACGCCCGACCTCTTTAGGCTCAAGCAACGGCTAAACGAGCGATTTCGAGACTTCATCCGCCGCTGGCAAAAGCAAGCTACGCAATGCCGTTCCCTTGACCCAGCCCTGGAGGCATGCACTCCAGCCGGGATACTTCCTATTGCAAATCAACACCAATCCCCCTGCGACATATGACCATCTCCTCGATGTCGCTACCGCTTTCGCGCAGGCCGAGTACGACACCATTGGTCGCGATACTAATACCAATACATACCCAGTCAATGTACCTCAAGTCACCAACCCTATCGGGACCACAGATAGCAGGAGCAAAGACACCAACATGGACAAGCCTGTCTAGCACAGTGACAGAACCCCACGAGAGCGACAAGGTTACAGCGATAAAAGGGACAAACAGTACGGGAAGAGCCCCGAGAAGCCAAAGTACAACTCATCAGGCAGTCGGTATCGTGATGCACCCTATGGTGACACTCGACACAGGGACAACCAGAGATTCGAGGCACCCCGATACGAGATTTACACCACACTCACGACTTCTTATGAAGAAATCTTGAATAACCACAAGGACATCATCCCGCGCCCACCGCAACGCAAACCTGGCCAGGCCAAACCACGAGACAACGGCAAATATTGTACTTACCATGAGGAAGCCGGCCACCCCACCAATATTTGCTGGGCACTGAAAAACGCCATTGAGCACTTCATTCAGAGCGGCCAGTTCTCGCAATATCGTACTCCTGCAACGGGAGCCAATGCCATCGAAGTCTACGGACAGATTCTAACGATACTTGGGGGCGCCCCAAGAGCACCCGAGACTCACCACGCATAGAAGCGCCAATGCCCTCGGGGTCAGGAAGTATTAGGACTCAGCCACGGCCAAGGTTCTAAAAAACGCTAGGCGCTAGTCGGGCGGTAGCTTGGGGCCTAGCGCCTAAAGGCCTAGGCGGTTTTTTTATTATTACTTTATTTTATTTTTATTTTATATATATATATATGATATACAGATCCTATCCAGAGCGATGCCTCGCTCTGAAATTTCAGAGCGAGGTTAGGGTTTATGGTCACTTTTCGGTTGCATATCCACATCTCGACCGTTCAGTTTTTAGGTACTAATGTATAGATCATCTCTGCAAAATTTCAATCAAATTGATGGTCGTTAAGGCATAGATAACTGCTTTAAAGCTAGTACAGTTCAGGTTGGACAGATTTAGTTCATCCATTGGTTTGAACGAGTTAGATACCTTATAGATCATCAATTTGATTGAAATTTTGCAGAGATGATCTATACATTAGTACCTAAAAACTGAACGGTCGAGATGTGGATATGCGACCGAAAAGTGACCCTAAACTCCAACCTCGCTCTGAAATTTCAGAGCGAGGCATCGCTCTGGATAAGATCTGTATATATATATATATATATATACAAGTGTGTGTATTTTTCCTTTTAAAGCTTTTTTTTTCTTTTCTTTTAGTTTTAATTATCTCCCACTCTTTCATCAGTGTTATGGTTGTAATTATATTAAGGATTAAATACTTGTTACTCCCTGTACTTTGCTCCAGAAAACAGTTCAGTCCCTCACCTTTTAAATTAAACAATTTAGTCATTATTCTCTCTAATTCTCACACAAAATGTCCAAAATGATCCAAAGTGACTATTATACCCCTCACTTTCTTTTTTATATTATTTTTCTTTTCTTTTTTTAATTTTTCTCTTTTTATTTTTTCAATCCCTTTTTTATTTATTCTCTCTCTCTCTCTCTCTCTCTCTCTCTCTCTTGACAAGCTGCTCCTGAAGTTGGCTCCACCCCAACCTCTCCAACTCGACTGGTAACTTGGGATTGAAGCCCAGGCAGGATCGATGCATGGCATAGATCCCAGCCTCCACAAGCTCACCTCAAATCTTCGACGCCTCTGCTCTCAGGTTTTCTTAAACTTCCGGTCACCGCCTCTCCGCGCTGCCACCATCACTCGACCCAGCAACAACAATGAAAACCAGAAACCAAGTACAATTTAAAAATTACCCAAGAGCTAGAACTAGCTAGAAACATAGAAAACCAGAAAACCAGAAACCATCACTCGACCCACTGGCGCTGAACTCCCCTTCGCTCCGCCATGAACTTCGACGGCATAATCCTTTCGTCCCACGAGCCTCCAGCCAAGCAATCCTCCAGCCTCCAGATCGGATTCGTCGGCGTCAGCCTAGCGCAGTGCATGGCTGCGCAGATCCCAGCGCCCTTCCACCTGCGCACACCCCGCCTCCAACAGACCCGCTAGCTTGCTGTATCTTGCTGCTTCTGCCAGCGTCTCCCACCCATCAGCAGCAGCTCTGCAAGAAAAACAACAGAATAGAGAACCAGAAGAGGAAGAAGACGCGAAGAAGAATAAAGAAAAGAAAAAAAAGAGAGGAAGAGGAATTTTGTTTTCAGGAAGGGGGAGGGAGAGAGAGAGACAGAAGAGAGAGAGAGAGAATATAAAAAAGGGGAGAAAAATAAAAAAAAATTAAAAAAAGAAAAGAAAAATAATATAAAAAAGAAAGTGAGGGGTATAATAGTCACTTTGGATCATTTTGGACCTTTTGTGTGAGAATTAGAGAGAATAAGGACTAAATTGTTTAATTTAAAAGGTGAGGGACTGAACTGTTTTCTGGAGCAAAGTACAGGGAGTAACAAGTATTTAATCCTTATATTAATTAGTTTAAGGGCATAATTGTCATTTTCAATTAAGTGTGATTAGAAGAAGAATCGTGATCTCTCATCCCTCCCATTTTCCTCTCTGCAATCTCAAGTACAGAACCTCTCTCGTCATCCTTCTTTCTCTTGCCAAAATTGACCACCAAACACCTAAGATCTTTGTTGTCTTCACCAAGGAAAGCTCCAGTCATCGATCAATTGATAAGATCATACTTAAGATTTGAATTTTATTTGGTTCCTAGCTTTCTCTCTCATCGGGTTCATCGCCGGAACCACCATCGTCCAATCAAGTCGCCGGCGCTGGGTTGTCAATTTTGAATCAAGGGCTTAGTCGAGGACTGGGTTTTAGTTCACAGAGTAATCTCTAAATGCTTTGGAGTTTTGAATCTTCTTCTTCATCCTTTTGATACATGACCAGATTCAAAAGAAAAAAAAAAAATTCAGCCCCAACAAGTCCGCCTAGGCCGCCTATCCTCCGCCTAACCCGCCTAGGCGACCGCCTAGAGGCCCGACACCTAATCACGTCGCCCAGGCCAAAATCGGAACGAGATGTTAACGCCTAGCGCCTAGGCGCCGCCTAGTCGGCCGCCTAGGCCGTTTTTTAGAACCTTGGCCACGGCTGCCACACCTAGCGGGTGGAGTGGGACTCGATTTCCTTTAGTCGCAGTGAGGACACCATAAGGAAGCATCATAACGACCCTTTCTTGATCACCATGGTCATCGACCACTATCGATGCCATCGGGTCCTAGTCGATAGCGGCGCGGCGGTTAGCATCATGTTTGGCAGTTGTTACGAAGGCCTGAACTGAGACAAGAAGAAACTTACCCAAGACAACGAGCCCATGATCAGCTTTGCAGGAGAAATCACACAGCCTTTGGGATCCGACAATTTGTGGATCACCCTCGGTGGAGGCAGCACTATCACCACCATGACAATGCATTTTATCATCGTTGACTGCCCTTCTTCCTATAACGTCATCTTAGGGCGAGACGCCATCTAGGGACTCCAATGTTTTGTCGCAGGACACATGTTAATGATGAAAATCCCTACCCCGGGTAGCATCCTCACCATTCTAGACGATCAGGAACTAGTGAGACTGTGTAACTGCCTGACTGTGGCGAGGGGACATGGCAGGCGAGAGCTACTCCTCACGTCAGACTTGCCCTCTCCATCCGACAAGCCAGACAACCCAAGGGAAAATGCTGAGACTCCAGACGCCTGCGATTAGGGCTGGGACTTTAGAACCGAAAAACCGAGGAACCGGTCTGAACCGAACCGAATTGGTCGGTTCGGTTCGGTTTTCTATCATAAGTTTTGCTATTTTGCTGCGGTTCGGTTCCATATGCTAGCAGTCGGTTCGGGTCCGGTTCCCATAATTAATTTCTGTCTTTACCCGAACCGAGTTGGTTTTGTTACATTATTGTATAATTTTGCCTTGTTTGGTGTCAGCTTTTAAGTGAGCTCCGTGTACTATTATATGTGCCCACGTGCCCACCCATCCACATATACATATTTTTTGTTTCTCTCCTCACATGTCTCTTTCTTCTTTGATTAAACTATTAAACCCATCCTCTCTCAATCATCATCTTTTTGGTTTCTCTGCCGCACTTGCATCTTTCTTCTTTAATTAAATTATTAACTCATCCTCTCTCTCTCTCTTCTCTCTCTCGAATGTCGGCCACCCACCTCTCCCTTTCTCTTTCCTTTTCTCTATTCTCTATTCTCTTTAATCATACTCTCCATCCCTTCCCTCTTACACGCGACCATTCTTTTTCTTCTCTCCTCCTCCTCCTTCACTTCTTCGCCGCAACCACTATTTTTCTTCTCTCCTCCTTCTTCTGCAGTTCTTCTTCAGTTCTTATTCTAGTTTTATAGAGGTTGGGATTCAGATAGATTTAGATCGGATTCAAGCATAAATGGAACCGAAGAATATTTTTCTTCTCTCCTCCTTCTTCTGCAGTTCTTCTTCAGTTCTTATTCCAGTTTTATAGAGGTTGGGATTCAGATAGATTTAGATCGGATTCAAGCATAAATGGAACCGAAGAATAGCGAAACCGAACCGATTCATGTCGGTTCGGGTTTTGCTCGGTTTCAGATTTTAGAAATCATCAAACCGACCCGAATTTTATCCCCCGGTTCGGTCTCAGTTCTTGTTTATTTTCCGGCAAACCCGAATTGTCCCATCCCTACCTGCGATACACGCAGCAAAAAGAAGGAAGATAAGCGCAAACTCAAGCACCCGAGACCAGATGCCTTGGAAAATCTAATATCGGTTTCCATATCCGATACCCAACCAGAAAGAAAGGTTAAGATCGGTTCTAAAACAGACCCACAGTTCCAAGCAGACTTAATCGCCTTCCTCAAGACTAGACATGAGGTGTTTGCATGGTCATACGCCGATATGCTAGGGATATCGCCGGAACTGCTGACCCACAAGCTCACCATCTCACCAGAAGTCCCCCCGATCAGACAGAAAAGAAGGGCCTTCACGGAAGAAAAATACAAAGCCATCCAGGTCGAGGTCAAGAAACTCCAGGATATCGGGTTTATCAGGGAAGTATCCTACCCGACATGGCTATCCAATGTTGTGATGGTAAAGAAACCCAACGGCAAATGGCGCATGTGTGTCGATTACACCAACTTGAACAAGACCTGGCCAAAGGACAGTTTTCCCCTGCCAAGAATCGATCAGCTAGTTGACTCCACCGCAGGCCACAAGCTCCTTAGCTTCATGGACGCCTTCTCGGGCTACAACCAGATCGCCATGGAACCTTCCGATCAAGAGCACACATCTTTCACCACCGACAAAGGTCTATATTGTTACAAGGTAATGCCATTTGATCTAAAGAACGCCGGGGCCACATACTAGAGACTAGTCAACGCCATGTTCGCAGATCATATCGGGACGATAATTGAGGTATATGTGGACGACATGCTCGTCAAGAGCTTCACCATCGAAGACCACATCAAGAACCTGGGCATCGTCTTCGACATCCTACTCAAGTATGGCATGCGACTCAAACTAGACAAGTGCGTGTTTGGCGTACTTGGTGGAAAATTCTTGGGCTTCGTAGTCAGCGAGAGAGGCATCAAAGCCAATCCTGAGAAGGTTCAGGCAATCCTCGACATGGCACCACCAAAGACAAGGAATGAGGTACAATCCCTTACTGGGAAGGTTGTCGCTCTCGCTCGGTTCATATCGCGCTTAACCGACAAATGCGCTCCCTTCTTCAAGCTCCTTAAAACTCACCACACTGAGAAAATCAATTGGAGACCCGAGCACGACAAAGCTTTTCAGGGCATCCGAGACTACTTGGCATCAGTGCCCACTCTCTCAAAACCCATCCCCGGGGAAGTCCTGTACATCTATCTTGCAGTATGAGCTGCTAGTCTATTACACCGGCAAGGGGTTCAACGATGCCGAGTCCAGGTATTCTGATATTGAAAAGTTCACCCTCGCACTCCTCACAGCTACCCGGCGACTATGACAATACTTCCAAGCGCACACCATACATGTCTTGACCAACCAGCCTTTGAAGCAGGTCCTCCAGAAACCAGAATCCTCGGGTAGGTTAGTAAAATGGTCTATCGAACTCGGCGAGTTCGACATCCATTACACACCGCGCACATCTATCAAGGGGCAGGATGCTGCAGAATTCATACCTCGCGAGGATAGCGAGCCCTCAGACGAGGCTGCATCGGAACCCAACTCCACTTCGAAATGGACTCTTCATGTCGACGGATCCTCCAACAGTAAGCTCAGTGGAGCTGGAGTGGTCTTGACAGACCCAGAGGGACACACATACGAGTATGCGCTACAATTCAAGTTCAAGGCCTCCAACAATGCAGCCGAGTACGAAGCACTCATAGCTGACATCCAGTTGGCAAAAGAATTGGGAGTCACAAGCCTGGAAATCTTTAACGACTCCCAACTTGTCGTAAACCAGGTCAGTGGCGATTTCCAAGCCAAGGAACCACATTTATCTCATTACCAAGAACTCACCAAAACCCTACTCCAACGATGCCTCGCCATCCACACCATTGCTCTGATTCCCTGAGCACAGAACACCAAGGCAGATGTTGTCGCCTGGTTGGCGACATCCCGGCCGAACTCCGATATCGGAAGCCTAAAAATGGAAGTCCTAGAAAGGCCGAGTATCGACAAGCCGTTCTCGGAAATATTCCTTACGGAGAGCGAGTGCCTACCCTCGTGGATGGACCCATTCATTGATTACCTCTCCAAAGGTATCGAACCAACGGACAGGGCCATCGCCACCAGACTCTGCAGAAGAGCAACACTATACACGGTTCGAGAAGGCAAGTTGTACAGGAAGGGAATGTCATTCCCCCTACTGAAGTGCATCTCCCTCGAGGAGGGGCAGCGAGTCCTGTTATCGCCACATAGCAGGGTCTGCGACAACCATGCAGGGGCAAGAAACCTTGCATTTAAGGCACTGCGCACAGGGTATTACTGGCCCACAATCGAGCAAGATCCAAGGTGTATCACTAGCGCCTGCCTCAAATGCCACCAAGGTATTACTCCCCTCTCGCACCGTCAATACCACTCTCAATTATCATCGCCCCTTGGGCATACTGCCAATGGGGACTCGATTTCATTGAAAAATTCCCAACAGCACCAGGACAGTTAAAATTCGCCATTGTCGCCGTGGATTACAACACCAAATGGGTGGAGGCCGAGGCCCTAGCCACGATTACAGTCGCCAAGGTCATCAACTTCCTCTGGACGAACATTTATTGCCGATTCGGAATCCCTGAAACAATCATCACCGATAATGGTGCATAGTTCGATAATGATACGCTCAGGGAGTTCGTCGCTCAATACGGCACAAAGATCCGCTACGCCTCCCCCGCCCACCCACAGACAAATGGCCAAGTCGAAGCAGTCAATAAAATTATCAAGCAAAACTTGAAGAAGAGACTGGATGACGCCAAGGGCTTATGGGCAGAGAAGTTACCCGAGGTCCTGTGGGCGATCAGAACAACCCCCACAGAAGCCAATGGCGAGTCCCCTTTCTGCATGTCCTTCGGCACTGAGGCAGTGATCCCGGTCGAATAAGAGGTCCAAAGCGATGGAGTGGCATGCTTCGATGCACTCACCAACTCAGAAGGGTTGAACCTCCATTCTGACCTCTTGGAAGAGCGCCGAGATTGAGCCCACCTCCGCAACATCAACAACAAACAACGTATCGCCCGATACTACAACGAAAGGGTCATGCCTCGCCTCCTTTCTGTCGGGGATTGGCTGATGAAGGAAAAGATGCCAGCTCCAACAGGGTTGAAAACCACTTGGGAAGGGCCATACGAGATCAGCGAGGTCGTCGGACCCGCTACCTTCTATCTGAGGGGCACAGACGGTACCACTCTCCCACATCCTTAGAACGCTCAACACCTTCGCTACTACCCCAAGTAGAGCGAGACACCTAGACTTTGCAATCCCCACCTCTCCATGATTGTGAGCACCAACACCATCTCCTTTTATCCTTTTAATTCAATGTATTTTGCAATTGCCTTCGCGTAGTAATGAATGACATGCTCTTGGCAATGAATGAAATGCTCCTCACAATGAATGCAATGCTTTCACAATGAATGAAATGCTTTTACTCTCGCCATACTTCTCACCACTTGGCGAATGCCAACGCTTATCGCTATCCGACCCTAAATGGTCATATCTTACCCCTATACCACTATCGCCATAGGCCCTACGCTGGCCACCACAACGATTACACGCAACAAGCACGGGCACGCTGTATAGCAATCCCAACTCATTGCCTACGCGTTTACTAATGTAAATGCGATATCGCTTACGGCCGGTTCTGCTAATACAGCACAATGTTGTCCCTCGCAAACCCTTGCGCTGCCAATTGCGATCAAATGAATGTTTTTATCGATATAAATGAACGTCAACGCCGCGCGATACATCGCCACCAATGAATGAATGCCTAATGAAATGAATGTCAATGCCGCGCGATACATCGCCACCAATGAGTGAATGCCTAACGAAATGAATGTCAAAACCGCACGATACATCGCCACCAATGAATGAATGCCTAACGAAATGAATGTCAGCGATGCGCGATACATCGCGTTAAACGAATAAAGGCTATTCTCAACAATAATGAATGCCAACAATATGCGATACAATGCAACAAACGGAAAGAATTAATGCGATGTCAAGTCAAACGAAAGCACAATAAATTCCAACGGTTCGCCACACTCTCTCACCCAAAGTCCCAATACCATACTAAACATGGTTACAAGGAATGCATCACGATACGCAAAAAAAAAAAAAAAAAAAAAAAAAAAACAAAGAGGCAACACCCAGCACTCGAAAACTCCACTGCCATGAAAAGCGACACAATGAAAAGTGTAACACAATGAAAGGCGAGTACAAAAATGAAAGGCGATAGCTCAGTGAAAGGCGATACATATTTACTCCAAAATGGCATACAACGGAACTTTATTCCAAAGGCTTTGCGGCCAATAGCGATACACTAATCTTTACTCTATACAAATGCGATATACACTCTCCATGAAAATGCTACATCTTAATATAACAGCGATACGCACCCTAGAACACAAGTGCGATACACAATAACTATCTTCGTCACCTCTCCAGCCACGTCTGATTCTTTGGAATATGAGGAGCTCTGGAAGGAGATCACTGAATTGGAGGATTGACAGGCTGGCCAAGCTCTGGTGGGAAAGACTGGGGGGCGGTACCAATCTCTGCCACTCTCTGCCCTATCGCCACCCGATCTCCACCGTTGTAGCCCCGCAGCACCACTAGCAGTCGGTGCCCTTGGTTTCTCACTTGGACAGAGCCTCAGTTCCCCAGGAGCACAAATTGCTCGATCCCCCAAAGGGTGATGAAGCTGAGCCCATGTGAGATTAGGCTATAAAACCTATAACCCAAGCATGAGATTAAGCTATAAAGCCCAGAATTCTAGAAAAGGCACACTGACAAATGGAAGAGATGATTTTATGAGCATGAGCACAATGAAAAACAGGGAGAATGCCATGTTGAAAATATGATCAACTCACCTCCCTTACTCTGCCTATTTATAGGGGAAGACCACCGCCATAAACCGCCCCCAGACGACCAATAGTCACGCCGCTTTAATGACATGCAGTAATGGCAAAGCAATAAATATATTCAACGCACGGGGGACTGTCGCTCAAAAACGCTTGCTCCCAATAAATTTTCCATATTCCCAACGCAAAACAGACATTCCAAAAAGCAGACCACTTGGTCAATGTCTCGACAAAATTCAAAGTATTTACACGTCAAGCAAGCCTATCGCTAGCAGAGCAAAAATAGAAAGAGAAATCATGTCTCGCCCTCGGCACTGTGCGCCTGCTCCCCTACTCAGTCTCGTTCCCTCACTACGTCTTGCTCCCCAACATTCTCGTCCTGCAGCTCACCCTCGGCATCCTCGCGCGCTTCCCCTTGTTCACCAACATTGCCACCCTCCACCTCGCGATCGCCAGCCTGGCCCGAGACATGCTCCGTTGCAGTAGCCGGTTCGCGGATCACAATCCCTATGCTGCGACCACCACTCGCGGCACTGGTTTGCGATCTCACTGCCTTCTTCACCTGCATATCACGGACCATATTTTCCTGGTCAATCCAGCCAGCGGCGATACCATCACGGATCGAGTGTAGGGCCCCATCCGAGAAGGCTTTATTCAGTTTCTCTTGAAAGGGCGCCGACCGGAGATAGGTATCCACCGCTTTATCTGCGCCCTCTCGCTTGGCCTTCTTGAGCTTATCAACAAATGTCTAGGCAGCGGCACACAGTCGAAGGTACTCATCGGCAAAGTCACTAGCCCGAGTCCGCTGCTCAGCCAACTCCTTCCTCAATTGCTCCAACTCTGCCTCCCCCTCGCTAGCCTGGCGGTCAATCTCCCCTTGCAAAGTATCGACCTGTCCCTCTAACTCCACAACTCGATCAGGATAAGGAGCCAAACTCTCCAAGGCAGCACCACGAAGCTCCAACTCGACATTGCGCTCCCGGACCTGCCTCTCCAATTCTTGTAGAAGCTCTTCAGCCTCCCCAACCCGGGCCCTAACCTACTCTAAATCCTTCAAGCCAACCTCCACCCGCTGCAGCTTACTGGTCAGATCCAGGTTGGACTCCCTCAGAGGAGCAACAGCATTCTCGGCCTCCTGACGACGGGACTCCTCCATTGCGAGTAATGGCTCCAACTCCATCCTTCTCGCGATCCCTTCGTCAATCGCTCGCCTCATATCCTCGCGTTCCACCTGGTCTCGGTCCAACGCTTCTTGAAGCTCGCCTGCCCTCTCCCTCTCGGCATTCAGCTCTCCCTGCAGTCGGGCGATCTCGCGATCATAGTGAGCAACCAACTCGGCGGAGGCCTGATAGTTCATGTTCACAACCTATATCGCACACCACACAATCAGAACATTCAAAAGAAAAGGTGAAATGATGAAATAAAAATGGAAGGAACTGAAAGCGTGCAAGATAGTCGCGATACATACCTTCATCAACCTCTCTTGAGTCTCCAGATACCCGAGGCGAGGGTCCCCAGCATTCACACGACTGCGATCACGATGGCAATTATGCAAGTCAGCAACCATGTGCAAAATGGCACCATCTGTGATCCCAATCTCGCCAAGAGTGCGTGCAAGACCCTCAGCAACCTCGTCGCGATAACCCCGAGAGCCCCTACTTGTAGATCTCGAGCGCGCCACACCGTCAACCCGAGCCCTCTTACCTCCACAAGTATCGACACTAACACCCGAGACGAAGCTGCGAAGCAACCCTCTTCCTCGACCCAACTCTATCAGTGCGAGCACAAGTATCAGACACTTGGGTCCCATCCACCTCGCCAACCTGGGCAGGGGTCTCCGTCTCAGCAACCTGGGTACACCCAACATCGCCTTATCCAACCTCCCGTCGCACTTCAGGAGCCTCAGCAACCGGTATCGCGTCACCAACGGCTTGGCTAGTCACCTCAGCTTCATCGCTGTCGACTGTAATAATCTCTCGCGACACCGGGCCCCCAATTTCGCCACCAAAAATTGCATCCAGCTGCTCCAACACAGCGTCTTGTACCAAGCGAGCCCTGGCACTGGTATTGCTCTGGCGCCGTTCAGCCTCCTCAAACAGCTCCTCGAAATCTCCACTTCAGCCACCGACCCCGATGGCTGATCCACAGCGCCACGCTCCACCCCTCTAATCGAGACTTGGGGGGACTGCCTTACACCTTCCTGAATCTCAGGGGACTGGTGCTCCTCGACGAATGACTGGGAACGCTGACCCGCCTCGGCCCCTCGCTCCCGAGAATGCGTCCCCATCTCGGCACCCTGCTCTTGATGGCCCTGAGCTCTATGGTCTTCAGCACCCGCCTCCACCTCGGCTCGCTGGTTGAGGTACTCCAGCACAGTATCTGGAAACCTAAGGTACATCTCATTGGGTAGCAGCATATTCACCCGATGATCAGTCATATGTACCTCCTTATCGGGAAGCTCGACATCACACCGCCTTCCCATATCTGAGTCTCGCAGCAACTCCCTAATAATGACGTCGGTATCCACCTCAGCGTATGGAGCATCGTTCTTGCTCGCAACCTCACTCGGCATATCGGCTCCAAAACAAACGCAGTGTTAGCGAGATCACAACTGAATGAACGAACAGACATGAACAATAAAACAACCCCTCACCTGGACTCCTCCCGACTTCAAACCTCTCATATATCGGAAGCCTACACAGGCGATAGAACCCCTTCTTCCTCTTGGGGAATGCACCTAAAACCCTCGCCACACGCTTATGCTCTAGCGTGGTCAGGATAGCCTCCTACCTCACTACGATACAAAGACATGTTGTTAGCACACCAATGACAAAAGAAAATTCACCAAATACGCAATCACGATACTCACAGATAGGCTGGAAATGAGTGGGAACCCGATGCACCATGTCCGGGTTCTGCCAGCGACCTCCAACCAGGCAAGGCCTGCCCCTCCAGTGAGCATAAATGTTTGATGGAAGGTCCTCTATAATCGCGCGGCCGCGTGCCCTAAAATTTACACACCCGCTATCTCCAGCCTTCGTCAAATACATCATCTTGAACATCGAGTTAAACTCACCGATATTGGGACATTGTTGCGTGCTGAGTTTCCACAACACCAAAACTCCCATTATTTGCCTCAGCGCATTAGGCTATAGTTGCCCCACGACGATGTTGAGGCATGACAGCAAGTACTGTAACCTCTCCAGTATCCGGAACGTCAACCCACACTTGAGCTAATACTCATAAAAACACGCCCACCCCACCTCGGGGTGGCTAAAATGCTCACCATCCCTCAGGGGGCGTAACAATACATTGCCCGGAATGCCCCAAGTCGCTCTCATATCACCGATCTGCTCCTCGGTCATACTCGGACCAGGCTGATCTATGGGCGTCTCTCCAAGGAGCGACCCACGTGGCGAGTGAGGGATCTCCAACACCTCGACATTCTCTATCTCGACAACCTCGGGGCCCGCAATATGCTCAACCCTGCTCGGGACTCCATGAGACGAACCATCACCACCTCCTCGGGAAGTGACAACGGTACCCCCGCGGGGAGCACCCTCGCCACGTCCGCGAGAAGCGCCCTCGCCTCCTCCTTGAGAAGCACCCTCCCCACCTCCACCAGAAGCGCCGACACCACCACGCGAAACTCCACCTCCACGAGCGGAACCCTCTCGCCTACCATGACCACAATACTTCTTCGCCATACTGCAAGCTATACCCACAATTAGTCAATCGCCACCTATCTATCGCCTCCCCTGACCCGCCCCACAAAATTTCAAAATCTAATAACCTAGCCCGGAGCCGCAACAGAAAATCCAACTAAACCTAAAATTCACCTTCCCCAAAGCCTAACCAGACCCACAACGACCCAAAGCCTACCGGCAAATTCCACCTCCGGCAAACGACTCCTCAACGAAACCCACACTACCACACAAATGTTCTCAGAAAGAAACCCAGAAAAGTCAAGAAACAGCGTACCTGTTCACTCCTCCAATCGGGAAACAGAGACAACAAAGCCGACAACCCGAAATTTCGACCACCAAACGAAAGATTCAAGCTTTTCAAAACACTAAAGGCTCTAACTTTACTCACCTCTTATCCTAATCCCCAACAAAAACAAAGGAACAGTAACTGCCCCCAACTCCCTCCTCTGTCCATATATAGGGACCTCAAGAGTACAGGGACCGTTGGACGTGCAAGGACGACGACACCAGATCTCACCACGTGTCCGACATCTCTGAACGTTACAGAAGTCATGCGCCGTCACCTCGACTCCTTACCACTACGCCATTATTACATGTTACAGACTCCAGTACATCGGACTTCCCGCACACGAATAACGAATGACAACAACACATGTGTCTCCAGGGCATAGCGTATGCGCCAAAAGACGCATGAAACCCTACCACAGATTCGCGATAGCAACACAATGACGATTGCGAGAACGATCTCCTCACCCCAGCCAAGACTCCTCTTAAGTGGGGACTTGGGGGACTGGGGGTAATGGTTGTATGGAAGCCACGTGGCATGAGCTCGCCTTGAACTTCCTATACTTTTTCCAAAAGACAAACTCCCCACCCAAGAGAACTCTTGATCGGGGACTTGGGGGACTTGTTGGTATGCATATACCTCCTAGGCACAAGTATCGGAAGCACAAGACTCGTATCGCCAATACAGAAGTAAGGAAAGCCTCCAGTTGAGGGTCCCGATACCCCTTGGGGCGATATCGGGAACCCCGACCATCCCACACCGAAAGAAACGGAACCTGGCTCCCACATATTTGCTACATTAAGTTCATCTCCAACAACCTAAAGAGGTAACTGTTTACTATCGCTTTCCATTATCATTATCTTACAATGATAATGACTTAGGCATCGGAGCGTTAAAGGCCGGCACACCCGGTCTTCCCTCTGACCTTGTGTCTATTCTGCAGATAAGCGAGACCGATAGTGATAGTTACAGACCAAGACATGTCGTGATTTAGCTGGATCAGACCCCTCTCGAGACAGCTGAAACAATAGTAGCTTTATACTTATGTCAGTAGTTTTTTTAGATCTTTTGTTTTTGATTGTCTGGTTGGTAAAAAGTGTCACATTGCAGTGCAGCGACACGCTGCTGTTTTTAGTTTGCATTTCAAATATTAATATTTTGTTGTATCTTAATTTATGCATAATTATTCCCTCTTGCATTTGCTGTAGTAGATTCCGAAAATCATGTGAATTTGGGTAGTGAAGACTCCATTGAAGAAGAGATCATCTGGGAAATCATGAAATGTTGAAATGAAGTCTGGTGCTAAAGTTGGCAAAATAATGCCTATGGTTAGTGTAGTGTGGTAGAGCTTGACAACAAGAAACATCCACGGTGGCCATCTGAAAAATGATAGTAGCATTACAACATTGATAGTAGCTTTCTACAACTATTGTGATAGATTTTCACAACTATGACAGTGACTTTTTACGACAATAGAAATAACTTTTTACATAGTTATATCATTGTTGAACCCTGCGTACTTTTTATCACTGGATTTATTTGATTTTTCTGATTGTAGTAGCATTTTTATTTTGGTTATATCTTTTACATTTTCGTAACTTTGTTAGTTTCCTTGAATAGTTTTCACAGTCTCTGGGAATAGCTTTTGTTATGTTTGATAATAGCTTTTGTTAGTGGTGCGAGTAGTTTTTATGTGTGGTAACAATAGCTTTTGGTGTTGGTGATAGTAGCTTTTGTTGTTAGTGAAAGTAGTTTTCTGGTGTTGGTGATAGTGGTTTTTGTGACCTCGCAGTGGTCGTGGGAAATCTCATCAGAGTAGTTTTTATCGTTGGTGAGAATAGTTTTTGGTACAATGTTGGTGACAGTAGCTTTTGTGAACTCGCCGGAAATCTCACCGCAGTAGCTTTTGTTGGTAAGAGTATATTTTGGTGTTGTGATAATGGCTTTTGTGATATCATTGGAGGTCGTCGAAAATTACACCGGAAGTTGCCAAGTACCTCCCCAGAAGTCGTCGAAGACTTTGTTAGAATTTACAGAAGACCCTTGCCTGAGGTTACCAGAGAGAAGATAGATAATGATTGGTGACTTTTTACTCTAGTGTCATTTTCATAAATATATTGATTTTTGATATCTAAAATTTAAGACAATTTTTAATTCAGTGCCTTATGAAGGAAAAGAAAAAGTTATATGCCATTATACATCTATGATATATTGGTGATCTCGAAATTGGACTATAAACTACTTTCTTCATTTTGCTGCTCATTTTGCATGTTAGATTTGTGATTGGGATGATTATCAATCTCTTTGAAAACTAATCAACGACATGGAATATCATTAAGTCATAAAATTGTTTATAATTAGCTAGTTGGTCAAGAGAAGTAAAGGTTCACGATTTTAGATTTCAAATCTCAAAAGTTGAAAGTACCACTCTATTGGGACTAACAAAAGAAGAATATTCATTCATGGAAGTGACGCAGTTAAGAGTGCAAGGAAAGAGATTGCACCACTACTAGAAAAATCTCTAGTAGCCACCCTCTTTGGATACACTTTTCTAACCAGATTATTTGAGTAGAGCAAATGACACCCTTTTATATTTTTAGTGTTCTTTGTTGAACAATGGACATAGAGAATTTAGAGGCTCAATCTGGGAGAGAGATATGGTTAGGTGAATTCAACAACGGAGAGATATGGGTACGTTCACTGAGGAGTGTGGCGGAGGAAGTTAAGAAGGGGGAGGATGGAGAAAGAGAATGAGGAAGAGAGAGAGACGGCGGAGCTCCGGATGTCGGCGGCTTCATTGAACAAAAATTAAAATTATTTCGACCCAAAAGAAATACAATTAATTTTTTTTTTTGAGTAAAAACTGTGAAATTTTATTGATTAAGGAAGATGATTACAATCAAAGTATAAAGCATCCAGAATGTGAACTGGAGCTTGGTCTATCCATACCTTATCAGTATTGGATTCAAGAGCAACAACAGCTAGTTTATGAGCTACTGTGTTAGCTGTTCTAGGAGCAAAAATAAAGCCAACAGCCTGGACCACATTTTTACCCTGTTGAATGTCTTCAAGTATATTAGCATCCTCACTTAAGTCAAAGTCGTCAGAGTAGACTTCCTTGATAGCGACTTGGCAATCACTTTCTACCAGCACATATTGTAAATTTAACTGCTGAAGCAAATCGATTCCAAACTTTATGGCAAGTAACTCTACTTGCTTTGGAGAGGAGGAAAAATTTACTGGCTTTGCAAAACATGCAACAAAAGAACCATCTTCTCGTCTGATCACTCCTCCCATACCTCCAATATTTTGTGAAGGCAAGAAGGCCCCATCCACATTGATTTTGACTCGATTCTGTGAAGGAGGAGCCCAATGCTTATTTGGTTTAACTACTGAATCTTGTAGTTGGACCTTCTGTGCTGACAAGTAATTACCATGCCATGTGAAAGAACTCAACATAATTGCTTGTGCACTTTGAGCAGTATTAGACCATAGCTTACTATTCCTATTTTTCCATAGAGCCCAAATATGCATAAGAACTTTCTCAAACTGATCACTACTTAGGTGCAAAGCTTGATCAAGCATCCACTCTTTAAATACGAAAGATGGAAGAGAGCTGACCTGTAAAGTGATTGAGGAGGCTGCAAAAGTTTCTTTTGCTGTGGGACAGTGACAAAAGACATGACCAGTAGTTTCCAGTGCCTCGGTGCAAAACAAGCAGTTTGTAGGACCAAGATAACCTTTATGTACCAATTGTTGTCGTGTAGGTAAGATATTGTTGATAGCTCTCCAAGCACATATTTGTACTTTTCCAGGAACTCTTGATTTCCAGAGTTTCTTCCATAGAGGTTGGTAAGGGTTACCCGATGAAGTAGAGGTCAGGAAATTTCCCATTACCTGTTCTCTAGCAATCCAGTAAGCAGATTTTACAGAGTATTGTCCTTTTTTTTTCAGGCATCCATCTGTACTTGTCATTACTTGCAAATCTACTTAGTGGAATCCGTAGTATCTTCTCAGCAACTGTAGGCTAGAAAAGTTCACAGATCACATCTTGTTTCCAACATTTACTTGCAGGATTAAACAAGTCTGCAACCTTTTCTATAGTTGCATTCACAGGTCTATGTATCAAGTATGTGGGGCAATCAGGAATCCACCTATCATTCCAGATTGAAACCTGAGTGCCATTTCCAATTTTCCATTGAATTCCAGCAGCTAAGACAGGTCTACTTTTTCAAGGATGCTTCGCCAAGAAAAGGATTGTGCTTCTCCAAGTTCAGCGTCCCAAAAAGAGTTATTTGGATAATATCTGGCCTTGTACAATTGAGCTATCAAGGAATGAGGATTAGATAACAATCTCCAGCCTTGCTTTGCAAGCATGGCCAAATTATGAGCATATAGGTTCTTGAAACCCATGCCCCCTTCCTGTTTTGTTAGGCAAAGTCTGCTCCAACTTCTCCAGTGAATCTTCCTCTTTTGATCTGCGTCTCCCCAAAAGAATTGTGAACACAGTTGATGAATATCCTCACAGAGAGTCTTTGGAAGTAAATAGCAATTCATAGCATATGAGGGCATAGTTTGAGCAACAACCTTGATCAACATTTCTTTGCCAGCTGAACTTAATAGTTTTGATTTCCAGCCTACAAGCTTCTTTGTGATCTTTTCTTTAATGTAGGCAAATATAGCAGTTTTTGACCTTCCCACTCTCAAGGGCAATCCCAAGTACCTGTCATGCTCTTCTACCTTTTTAACCCCCAAAAGAGAAGCCAAATGCTCTTGAAAAGAAGGTTGCACATTTTTACTGAAAGCAACACTACTTTTTTGAAAATTTATCTTTTGACCAGAAGCAAGTTCATAGGTATTGAGAATGTGCTTATACCTGTAACATTCTTCTTCAGTTGTAGCTCCAAAAATGAAGCTGTCATCAGCGAAGAATAGGTGATGTAGTGTAGGGGCTCTCGGATACATAGTGAGGCCTTTGATCTGAACACTTTCAACAGCTTTAGAAATTAAAGCAGACAAGCCTTCTGCACATAAAATAAAGAGATATGGTGAGAGAGGATCACCCTGTCTTATACCCCTTGTTGGTTCTATTGTTTGTGAAGGCTTTCCACTAACTAAGATGGAATACTTGACAGATGCAACACACTTCATGATGATATTGATCCAATGAGGTTGGAAACCCAACTTAGTAAGCATTGCTTTAAGAAAGTCCCATTCAAGTCGATCATAAGCTTTACTAATGTCAAGCTTAAGAGAGAAAAATCATTCTTCTTGTCTACGCAGCTTGTGCATGAAGTGAGCTGCCTCAGTAGCAACAAGGGTATTATCAGAGATGAGTCTTCCAGGCACATATGCACTTTGGAATGGGGAGATGATTGAGGGTAGCAGCTTCTTTAGTCTATTAGCAACAACTTTAGAGCTGATTCTATAAATGACATTGCAGAGGGCAATTGGTCTAAAATGGCATGCTTCCTTTGGTTCTGGAACCTTTGGAATAAGACATAAATGAGTAAAATTGGAAGAGCACTCCATATCACCCTTTTCTAGAAAATTTTTCACCCCCAAACACACATCAGTAGAGATTATGTGCCAATATTTTTGAAAGAAAAAAGGTGACATGCCATCCGGTCCCGGACTTTTTGAAGGATGCATTTGAAATAAAGCATCCTTAATTTCAGTTTCTGCATAGGGCCGAGTGAGTTCCTCATTCATATCAGCAGTCACCCTTTCATCTACTGCATCAAGAACTGCTGAAATAGCACTTACATTGGTTCCAGGAGAGGTATAGATACCTGTGAAATACTCCATTAGTATGTTCTGCACTGCTTCTGGTTCAGTATGCCATAAACCTTCCTCATCTATAAGCCCTTTAATTCTGTTCTTGCTTCTTCTGTTTGAGGCTCTACGATGAAAAAAAGCAGTATTCTTATCACCATCTCTCAACCAAAAGGCCTTGGATCTTTGTCTCCAGTAAGTCTCTTCTTGAGCTAAGAGTGCATTATACTTGACATGAAGTAGTCTTTGTTCCTCATATTGTAATGGGGTATGGGGATGAGACATGATGTCATTCATTTTCTCTTGCAAAACCCTCATTTCAGCCTTATTATGATCGACTTCTTTTATGTGCCATTCTAAAAGTTGATCACCTGTGTTGGTAATTTTAAAACCAATCTGTTTCATGGCGTTGCCCGTTAAAGGTTTAGCCCTGCATTGCTTAATAATATCAGTACATTTAGGGTATTTGTGCCATGGCTCCTCAAAGCGAAAACATTTATGAGCTCTCCAGGGTTGTAAACGTTCTACACTAACCTCAATGAGTAAAGGCCAGTGATCTGAATCAGACGGTGGGAGCGTTATAACTCGAGAAAAAGGGAAACATTCTCTCCATTGTGTAGACTGAAAGCCACAATCCAACCTCTCCTTGGTGAATTTATTGGACCATGTATACTTGCTTCCAAAGAATCCCATGTCAAACAGACCACAATCTGTCATGGTCCTTCTAAAAGCCTCCATTGCAGCTGCAGCTCTCGGTGGCCCTCCAGATTTGTCATTAAGAGACATAATTTCATTAAAGTCACCTGCCATAAGCCAAGGCAAATGACAAGTTCCTGCTGCTAGGGTTTGGATCAGATTCCAGGTTCTGTGTCGTTGACTACGCGCTGCAAAACCATATATTCCTGTAAACCTCCACAAGTCTGCAGTCCCTCGCTGTCCTACCTCAACATCAATGTGATGTGGAGAGTAGGTTCGAAGATTAACTGGAGTGTCCGCTCTCCATAACAACGCAACACCTTGAGATTCCTCCTTCTCCGGGTAGCAAATACACCCCGCAAATCCCAGTCGAATCCTCAAAGTATCAAGAATGTTTGGTTGCGCTAAGGTCTCAGAAAGAAAAATCAAGCTAGGGTTTTTGGCCTGAACCATATTCACGAGGGCCCGTTGTGTTTCATGGTTCACAATTCCTCGACAATTCCATGTCAGAATCTTGCACTGCAACATAGTGGCAGTAATGGCGGCGCAGCGGTGGCGAGATCGCCTTAGGGTTTTTATGAGTTTTTACAGATATATCATACATGGTAATATGGCATCATGTTTGAAATACAATTAATATTGTAAAATAAAACGGATTTAATGAAAAAAAATAAAAATAAAAAAGAGAAAAAATGATAATTAAGGTGGACCCCATGAAGAAATAGAAATTAAATGAAAATGAGGAGAGAGAGAGAAAAGATTAATACAACATTTAAAATAAAATAAAAAAACTGACACACCAAAATTAAAAGCGTGGTTTTTTATTAGTAGAGCCTGCTATAGAGAATACATTTATTCATTCCGTGGCTGCACCGTATCTAATGACTTTTAGATACAGTTATTCATATCCTCAAGAGTAAAAGATACAAAAGAATGATAGTGTCCTATGAGTCATATGCTAGTAATGCACTATGATTCCCTGAAAGCCCAGTTCAATAACAGTGTTAGCCACTAGATCTATGAGTAGAAATTTGGCTGCCTCTAGATGCTGCCTATGATCCTCTATTTTTCAATCTGCTTCAGTTAACTTTGTTAGTTTTTGTTTCTATTCAAATCTGGTGTTGCCTAGTATGGCTGAGACATAAAGCTTATTTTAATGCTTCTGGTTAAGTGTACGATCTACCTATTTAAATGCAGATTGATATGAAGTTTGATTGAAAAATAAATAAAAAATTCGAAGGAGAAAAAACAAAGAAAAATTTTGTGATTTTAAAATTTATAGACATCAGTTATATCATTAACATTCTCAACTCAAAATTATAAATTTCTTTATGGAATATCAATTCATCATTTTTTGCTCGAATTCATAACTTTAATTTTTACCAAAACATATGTCATTTTGTGTCATAGATAAATTTATGTCTTCAAATGTAAAACTAGCGAAATTGAACATCATTGAGTGATGTAACCATAACTATATAATAGAGGGTTGGTCTATCTTTTTCATTACACCTCAATCTTATTCAGTACACTTTTTATACGTTATTGCAGATATCCCGATCAACTTTGAGCTTTTCCTGATAGAGCCTTTTGTTTCTTATGAGCTTCAGTTGGGAGTTTTACGTCTGTAGCCAAACCAATGGCTTCAAGGAAGCATATTATATACCAAGTAGTGTCAATCTCCCACCACTCCAAGCCTTGTCGAGCTGAGTAGTCAAAGGCATGATGATTATTGTGCCAACCTTCGCCATTTGCTAGCAATCCTAACAACCTAATCAAAATCAAACTATAAATTATATATAATCCAGCCATAATTACATATTAAAAATTAGCCAAATAATTGATATATCAATATTTAGTACCAGTTGTTTCTAGACAAATCACCAGTATTCCATACTTGCTTTCCCCACATGTGGCCGATCGAGTTTATTGAAAAAGTAATGTGGAGTACACAAACAGTTCTCACACCCTGCAAAGAATTATAATTAAAAATACAACCAATTAATCAGTTTGGATAATTCACTCATGCTTGTGGAACAAGCTAGGTGATGATCAGTAAGAGCAAGCTTAATTACCATTCCCCAAACCAAGAATGGTAGCCCTCCTCCAGCATATAGCAGAATTCCAAGAGCAACAGAGTGATAAGGATACGTAAAGTGAAGAAATCTATAGTACCACTGCCTCTTTAAGTCTCCAACATTCTTGAATTCTAGTGCGTCGGGCTATAGACATTCAACAATCACATTATTGGGAAGACATATGTATATTAATTTTTTGATCGATACATACATGCATGCTATCCAGTACGATCAAGTATGTGATTTTTTTTTTATTATTATTTTTTTTTATGTAACTTTTATCTCATTTCACAAGAAAAAAAAAATCATATTGTTGTACTCAAGGTAAGGTCTTCGTCGAAGTAATCATAAAGTCATAATTAAACTCAGGTTTTGAGGCTTAAGAGGTAACTGCATATATATGTTATACATATGTTGATTGCTATACATGTACACTATAATCTCAATATATAGTAGCGTGTATCTCAAGTATTTATAGATTTTGTTTGAGACAGGTTTATACGTACACTTCCAAACAGATCATCGATCCAATCAAAATGACTGTACCAAAATCCCTTAATGGGACTGTGAGGGTCATCCCATGTGTCGGTATACTGATGATGGACTCTGTGTGTGCTCACCCACTGAATTGGACTTCCCTACAAACCATACAAATTAAGAGCATGCAACAGATTAATGAATCCCCAAAGTATCAGGCTAGCCAGATCAAAGTAGATTTGCTAATTAACAGTATGTCCCTTGGATGCAGTTCACAAACCTGGTGTGAAAGGACGCCGCAGTAAGCAAAAGAGTACTCGAGCCATTTAGGAAGCTTAAAGCTGCGGTGAGCGAGGTTTCTATGGTAAGACAGAGTCATACCCAGACCTGTAACAAAATAGAGGGCCACAGCCAACCAAAAAGCAGACCAGTTGAAATAAAACGGCCCCAAAAGAGCAAGGCAATGTATGGCCAGGAAACGAAACCTAGCTGATGAGGCCTCCATTTTTCCTTCCTTGGAGCTGTTCTTGAAGGGTAAAGATAAATTAAAAACAAAAACTGTTCTGTCTGATACTCTGATATGAAACAAAGAAGAAGAAGAAGCCTTTTATATTATTTCCAGGGGAACAATGTTCATGGATGCAGGGTCTGGACCACCCTACCCCTGCAATTTTTGCATGTTCAATTTAGCAAGATGGAAGTAGCTGATTAGATATTCAACCCCTCCCACCAAACCCTCGCGCGCGATTGCGCGAAGACTTTGAACTCATGACTAGGTTCAAGAATTGTTCATGCATGAAAGCCAGCGCATTCATTGGCAGCTTATCCTTTCACACAAAATCAGAACCTCGTTTTTGAGAAGGGTGGAGCTATTGCCACCCTATCATTTACTTTGTTCACCCTACTTGCTCATTACACCCTACATGGCTACATTTTAATTTCAATTATTATATTTAGTTATCTAACCCATTTTTCTTTCTAGAAATATCCTTATATGACATATGCAATTATAAAAGAATTTTTTTATAATGAAAATCTCTCATTTAATTTATATCAGTAACAAAACTAAAATATATTAAAGTTTTCTACTAAAATCATAATCTGATTTACTTCCATTTTTTTTTCAATATCAATGTTCATCTATTTCATTCCATATCAAAAGATTAGTAAGTTAACAACTATGAGCAATGAAGAAAAAATTGATTTTTTTTCATGTTTTATTTTTTTTACTTTCAGTGTTCATAAAGAATATTGCAAAGATTTTGACGAAATTAACACTAATGGTTTTGTAAATTGAATAACGAATTAACTATGAGGAGAGAACAAAAGGACAAAAATAATAAGTAATAAATTCAAATTTGGGTGGAGAAGAAGAAGATTATCCAATGAGTAATTAAGTCGTCTTTGTATTTAAATTTTATCTACAAATTTTGATTTTTAGAAAATTAGTGTACTTATTAGTTATTTTGCACTTGGGTAATATAGTCTTTCAATAATTCAAATATTTGTAGGGTGAACTAAGAAAATGGTAGGGTGGCAATAGCCACACCCTTTTGAGAAAATTAGATATACACCAAAATTTTTAAACATATATTAGGAAAAACTTGTACGTATTCCTTTTTTAAATTTAATCTATACCTAATCCATGTAAGCAAACATTTATTAGTCATTTTGCACTTGGGTAATATAGTCTTTCAATAATTCAAATATTTGTAGGGTGAACTAAGAAAATGGTAGGGTGGCAATAGCCGCACCCTTTTGAGAAAATTAGATATACACCAAAATTTTTAAACATATATTAGGAAAAACTTGTACGTATTTTTTTTTTAAAATTTAATCTATACCTAATCCATGTAAGCAAACATTTCTTGTAGAGCGTTGTTGTATAACTAATATTTTTTGTTTTCTCCTATATTGCTGATTTATCCATTGGATAGTGAAAAGTAATATGAGATAATAACTGGTCTTTCATTTTAGACATTGTTGCTACTCATTGAAATTTGAATTCTAACTTCTCTTTTTTGTTTCTTAAAATAAAATGGGTTACAACAATTCTTTGTTTTTCCAATTTATTACATGGGTTAGAAATGGTCGTTGTGATTTGGGGTGATACTCAATATTAACCTTGTGGTTTCAAAATTTTAATTTTACCCTTGTGATTTGCAAAATTGATCAAAGTTGGTCCAAAAGCTAATTATGACAAAACTTTGCCATGTGTAAGGATAAGTTTGTCATCTCAATAAAAAAAAATTAGAAATTTTATAGGAAATGAAATTAAAAATAAATAAAAAACAGAACTCCACAACCTCCTATTTTTTTTGTTTCATTTTTCAAATACTATTTAGTTTGATCTCTTTTACTATTTTAAATTGAAATGACAAGTTTATCCTTGCACATGACAGATTTTTTTGTGAAAAATAGCATTTGGACCAATATCAATTAGTTTTGCAGATCACAGGGGTAAAATTAATTTTTTTTAACCATAAAATTAATTTTGAGCATCACTTCAAACCACAAGGACTATTTACAATTTTTACTCTTATTACAATTAGTTTTATCCTTTTTTTTTTTTTTTGAAGAAATCTGTCAACTCTTTTATTGATTAGCGAAATCATACATAATGATTTACCCCCGTCACCCCGTGGTTGTTAGAAACACCATTACCTAAACAATTCTACCTTTCTAAGGAACAACGGAGCACATCCAAAAATTGTTCAACATCACACATGAGAAATGAAAAAGCACCCCTATAAATAAAAATTAAAAAAAAAAAATTCAAAAGGCACAGGTGAAGTGAATCTTCTTGGTGACATATCTCAAGCAAGAGTTGAGCTTGGTGCCATATCAAAAGGCAAATGCCACCACCTTCTGCAGCCTCCTCCATAAGAGTTCCTTCCTTCTCAGTAAAGAAAAAAACCATACCAAAAAAATAGGCCCTACCAAGACCAGTCCCAAATAGGGATGGCAAAAATCCCCCGCAGGGCGGAATTCCATTGGATACCCACCCCTAATAAGGGCAGGATTCGGGGTCAAATGGGGATGGGGATGGGGATCCCCAATCCTTGCTATCTAAGATTGAGGATGAGGCAAGGATGGTATTGTGATCCCCATTGTGATGCCCTAGAAATTTGTATTTATTTTCCGAGGATTTTTCGGAATTTAA
Source organism: Rosa rugosa (assembly GCF_958449725.1). Classification (NCBI taxonomy): domain Eukaryota; kingdom Viridiplantae; phylum Streptophyta; class Magnoliopsida; order Rosales; family Rosaceae; genus Rosa; species Rosa rugosa. The sequence continues at coordinate 21,030,191 of NC_084820.1, read as the reverse complement.
TTAGTGGTTATTGGACGATTTCGTGGCTCGTGGATGGAGCGGAAGTGTTTCGGGCGAATAATTATTCAAGAAGCGTCATTTTAGGGGGGGGCGCGAGGGTTGACTTTTTATTTGTTGGGTATCTCTGAAAACTTCCTTCACGAAAGTTGTAGAGCGCGTCGATACGAGTTCGTGGATATGCGGAACGTGAGAATCGGAGTTCGTATGAAGAAGTTATGGGCTTCGGAAAAACTTTCCATTTTGGTATAAAAGGACGAAATTTTCCAGAAATTGCAAAGAAGGCCAGATTTCCAAAAACGGAAACCCATTCTCTCCCGAGCCCGGTTTCTCCTCTCCACTTCGCCGGCTTCGTTCTTCCTCCTCCGGCCACCATCGGATGCGATTCCAAGTGCTCATTACACCAATTTCAATTACTAAATTTACTTAAATAACTCATTTCTATTTCCAAGAACATCCTTATATGACATGTCCAATTAAAAGAGATTTTTTTTTAATGAAAATCTCGCATTTAATTTATACCAATAAAAAAACTATAATATATTAAAGTTCCCAAACAAAATCATAATCTAATTTATTTCCATTTTTTAAATTTTTTCTTTCTGCTTCAATGTTCATCTATTTCAATCTATGTCAAAAGATTGTTAGTTAACAACTATGAACAATGAAGAAGATATTGAGATTTTTCTTTCGTGTTTTAAATTTTTACTTTCTGTGTTCACAAAAAGTATTGCAAATATTTTGATGTAGTTAACACAAATCACGGGATAAACCCACACATTTCAATCAAAGAAACAACTCACACAAATCACGGGATAAACCCACACAAAATCACGGGATAAACCCACACGTTTCAATCAAGGAAACAAATCACACAAATCACGGGATAAACCTACACGTTTCAATCAAGAAACAACTCACACAAATCACGGGATAAATCCACTCGTTTCAATCAAGAAACAACTCACTCAAATCAAGGGATAAACCCACACGTTTCAATCAAGAAACAAATCACACAAATCACGGGATAAACCCACACGTTTCAATCAAGAAACAAATCACGGCGGACATACTAGAGCTCTAACTGATAGTATCCACTAGCTCGGCCAAAGGCGTGAAGTTCCGATATTTCAACCCACGATCACATTTCGTGATCCACGATCCTCAACTCGTAAGTTTTTGGATCCACGGTATAAATACCAAAACATTTAAAGGAGTCACACTGGACCAAAAATGTTACACGAATATAAAATAAAAGATTCCCCGTAATGGATCCCTATCAATTACTCCTGGTACAAGACCCACATTTAATAACCCACCCGCGAACTAAAAATGTTTCACAATACACAACACTTTTCAAAACAATAGAAATCAACCCTTTCACAAAATATTGTTTCACGAAAAGCCACACCGAAAACAATAAAATGAACGCACCCACAATTATTGTTTTATCACACAAATCCACCTACACATATATTTCACGTAAATATATATACGTAGCATAATACCAACTATAATTTGCAGTTAACTAAATAACTATCAAAACAATAAGGTAACCCGTTCGTAAATGAACATTGTGAGATTATTCACCTCGAAATCCTGCTGCGTCTTCTATACAGAACCGAACTAATACTCACACCAACAACTCGTCCAAATCACCTTGAGAAGCACCTAATCACCAATGGTCTCAAATTAGTATACGAATCACCAAGTGATTAAAGTTAGAATCCCCAAATCGAAATACAACCCTGAAAGTAACGCCAATCGAGGCGAACCCTCATCCGAGACCACCCAAAGTCTCCGGAATGCTTTTACGATCGATGTGACAAAACCACAAGTCGATCGGATAGTCGGATCCTCACGGATCGATAATCGAACTATCGAAATCACAAAAACCCTAACATGCTTATACGATCTCCAAAAATTACGTATTGTATATCGAAATTCTAGTATCGACGAGTAGATCGAAATCAGAAACAGAAAATATCCCTGAGGTGGCCGGAAACAGCCAGAAAACACCACCACAGTGGCGGAGCCGCCGCCGGCCCAAAGTCAGAATTTGACCAAACTTCCTAAACAAAAGATCTTCATCTCAACTCGAATTACAACATTCATAACTAGCACAAAGTCTGAATCAAAGCCATTTGGCCGAATTTACCTCGAAATCTTTGAATTCCGATGAACCCTAGAATCCCAATTTCCAAAATTCGATCTCCACAAGTTGAATCGTTGCAAGCCACCTTAGGAGCAAGCTTCTACGTCCTCTGGGCTCCAAAAGCCCTCAAGAATCACAGGCAAAGGTGGCCGGAATCGCCGACTCCGATCAAGGCGATTTCAGCTCCGCCGCAGTCTCTTCCAGTCGAGGTAGCTCCTTCCACAGCTCGAATCTCTCTTCAATCCTTCCATAGACTTCTAGAGGAGGATGAGGCGAAGAGAATCCACTTAATTTGGCATCCTATGGTGGCCGGACGGCGAAGAAATCGACCGACGAAGGTGGCGGGGTGACTCGGGTTCGGGAGAGAAGAGAGAGAAAAATTTTCGAAAAAGGAAAGTTGGAATTTATGAAATAATTTCATGAAAAATCCCATATATACCAAAATGAAAACTTTTTCCGACGGCCATAACTTCTTCATACGAACTCCGATTTCCGCGTTCCACATGTCCATGAACACGTATCGACGCGCTCTACGACTTTTTTGAAGGAAGTTTTCGGAGAAACCCAACGTATAAAAACTCAACCTTGCATCCCCCCTAAAACCATATTCTTCGAATAATTATTCGTCCAAAACATTTCCGCTCCGTCGACGAGTCACGAAACCGTCCAAAAACCACAAATTAGATTACGGAAAATAATAACGAATTTCCGGGGTACTACATAATAGACGCACCCATAGTATATACTTATATTAATTTATATACGTTTTAATTTATATTAATTTAGTTTTTATAATATAAATCACAAATATATATATTTGCTACTTTACTTTAATGGCTACACTTTTAAAATATAAAAGACACCATATAAACTCTAACTTCATAAATGCACCATATATACATTTACTACTTTACTTTTATGGCTACACTTTTACCATATATAAATGGCTGCTTGTTGACTTTTGCATTCACTGAATTATGATTGATGAATTTAATCATTTTTTTAATCAAATAAACAACTCACGTACAACAACTAGTCTATCGTGAATCAAAATCACAGAGACTTATGCCACTAGACCAAATGGTACTAGGCGAATTTAGTCATGTTTTAATTTTATTTGTTGTAGATTTTGATTTAAAAAAAGGCAATATGAGAAAAAAATGGTTTTATTTATTAAATTCTTATTGGGGATTTGGGACAGGTTTGGAGGCCTAGTCCCCAGTGGGGATAGGGACGGGGAAATCCCCAATATATTTTTATTGGGAGATTGCGGCGGGGATGGGGATGAAGAATCACCCGGGGGATGGGGATGGTATTGTGATCCCCATGCCCAACTAGCCCCATTACCATCCCTAGTCCCAAACCCAAACAGGGCTTGAAACCTAACTAAGATTACTATTGGCACCGGTCCATCTATGCACCACCTCCACAGTACTACCTCCACCGCCATCGCCAGAGCCGCTGCCTCTATCGTCAAGTCAACCGCCACCAAAACACTGGCTGAAGCTACACCATCGACGTTGTCGTCGCCACTCACGTCAAAGCCTCCAACAACAGCACGCAATTAACCACAAAGCCAGGTGGCCTTTGTCAACAACCTCAATACTAGCACTAAACCACTAGCCATTGTGCCAATGCAGGATAATCAACTCCAACCAGCACCAACTTTGCCCTTCCACACCAACGCGCTCCGCCACCCATCCACATCAAGATCTCGCAGCCCTCATCCTTAGTCTACTGCCCAACCAACGAGGAGAAGGAAGAAGAAGCAGAATCCAAACCGCCTCTGATCTAATGACTTCCGATCAAGCCTTAAGAAGGGGAAGGCATCCATAATCATGGATGAAATTCTAGATTGAACAATAAGGATTTTCAATCTCAACCCTAACAGAGTGGTTGCTAGGTTTTTACCTACCACTTAAATATAATAGGAGATCTAAATAGCTATTAATTTTTTTTTTTCTAATTTTATCCTTGATTCTTTTTCCTTTTTCAAAATCTTTGCTAGGTATATTTGTAAACATTCCATTTTACTAAGGTTTACCATTATTTTTGAATGGACAATTGTCAGTTCACTAATGGTTCAGCAATAATACACATAAACAATTCGCCCTTACTCCCTTAGTGAGGTTGCCAGAAAGAGTCATTACCTAAGTAAATCCACATTTTAAAGCCATTTAGATACAAATTTTTTTTCCAGTAAAATCATTATTAGCTAAACCAATTTTTAACTTTCCAAATTGATTTATATCGAATATTTTAGATAGGCTTTCTTGAAGCGCTTGCGGAAAGAATATTTTATTTCATCAATCAGCATATACCATGTTCTCAGGTATATTGAATATCATATCATCACCAACCAAATTCTCAGGTAATGCAATTTACAAATAAAACATGTTTATATAAGATTGAAACATTTATATTGACCAAGCAAATTAAGACATTCGTAGAACAACGTTAACAAAAATCAGTAAAGATTAAAGAGAGTATGACAATTATTTGGAAAGCCAAGAGTAGTTCTAGGTATGACACCATAACGTAAAACTACACCGGCAATGTAAATACCTCCTGACTAGGCATAAAAAAAAAAAAACTCATAAATCACAAATGGTACATGAACTTATCCTCTATCTTATAGATAGTACTAAACTTCAATTTTGATCACAACCAATACCTGAACTTTTTGATTTCATTTCAAATTATACCTATCACTAACTTCCGTTAATGTTCCGTTAAAAACTAAGGGCCCGTTTGGTATCATTTTGAGATACTGTTTTTTATTTTACAAATTCAAATACTTATGTAATTTGCGTTCGGTGCATTAAATTTGAAAAATAGGGAAAACAAATTTTAGGAAACAATTCAGGAACTATGAATAAATATGGGAAATGACTTTTTGACGTTTTCCTTGTTTCCTGAAAACAACCCACCCTATAATTAGAGAAAGTGATTTATTTTTATTTTTATACTTTTAAGCACATAGATCCACAAACTCTTCTTCTCGCTCTCTTTCGATCTTTGTCTCCCACAATTTCCATTGAGACTTATTCTCTCTTCTCATGATCTCATCTACTTTATCTGTTGTTTTAACTTTCTTCTTCCCCGTCTTTTTCAATCAATTGAAACTTGCAGAATCATGCAGTGGAGAAAAATGAAGGATTTAAAAAATTCCTCTTTCATGTGTAAGATCTAATTTATATGGATGATTTAGGGTGAAAGCTTCGGCATTTTATGCTTCAATATAATTAGATTATCTCATGGGCTAGAGGAATTAACAACTAAGGTTGAGACATTTGATTGAATTATCGTTTTGAACTAAAGATTTAGGAGCTTGCAATTTCATATGATATATTTTATAGACAAAATTGAGGAAATTGGTTCTTCTTGTTCAATCTCCTTCACAATATTTTGTTTCTTTTCTCATAACAACCAATAAAGGATTCATGATCAATACAAACAAAATAGTCAATCTTTCAAGATTACTGAGGAAAAACTAAAAATGATTTTTTCCCTTTGAAGAAAAAAAAATAGAGCTTCAGATTGTATAAACTGAGTGCTACAGATTTTTTTTTTTTTTGAAATGATAGATATGTTTTTAATATTTCAAATTTTGAAATACTTGTGCCGAACATGTATTTACATCTTAAAAACTGGTAGTTTGATTCCCTGTTTTCATTATACAATCCAGTATTACAAAAATAGTTTCATAAAACGTTACAGGACACACCCTAATATGCACCTAAAATGTGGCTCATTTTCAAGTATAAATTTGTAAATTTTTTTTTTTTGTAATATCACTTATTTTTACTTATACTATGGCTATAAAAATGAGACTATTAAAAAGAAAGAAAAACTTTCAACTTCAATAAATAATAGGAATGACAAGAGAAAAAGTGAATTACGAAAATTTTGATAAGTTTTTGGTTTTAAATGTTTTATAGTTTGTCCAAAAATAAAAATATTTTATAGATTTATTTGAAATGTTTTTTTTTTTTGATTGGGGGAGGTTAGCGTTAGAAATTTAGCAATACACACACCCTTCAGGGGGTATCCTAGCAGAGCCGGACTAATCTCTTCCGAACGCCACGGGGCATTAAGCACCCATTAGCTGGCCACCAAGGCCTCATGGGGATTCGAAAGCCAGACCTGAGGGTTCCAGACTGAGACCTTCTACCACCCCACTATCCCTAGTGGTTATTTATTTGAAATGTTTTGTTTGGATCTATTAAACAAATTAATTTTTAATTAATGAGATCTTGTTTTGAAATTTTTATTTTCATAAGAGGGTGTAGAGATACTTTTTAATTTCTATTTTGAATTGAACTTCTATTTATATTAACATAGTAATTGAGCAGTCCAGTATCATTTGGTCTAGTAGCATAAGTCTCTCATTTATAAGTGAGAGGTCGTGAGTTTAACTCATAATAGACTAGTTGTCGTATATAAGTTCTTTATTTAATAAAAAAAACATATTAATTGATTAAAATATTATTTAAGATTTTTTTTTTAGTAAATAAAATTATTTAATGGGTATTTTCATCAAACTACTCTTGAAAATAGGTCATGTGCTTTTCATATGTCAACTTTTAACATATCATTAACGAAAGTTAGTTGTATGTACCATTTGAAATAAAATTGAAAAGTTTAAGTGTTGGTTGTGATCAAAATTGAAGCTCAGGTACCATCAATAAATAAAAAATAAGTTAAGGTGCCATTTGTGATGATAACCTTGCTCCTAACATTATGCATGCCTTCTAGTTGTGATATTAAATAACATACCTCTAAAATAGGTAATCAATAAATCACGTAGCATATATATCTCTTTACAAGGTAAACTCATAGCATAATACAACCTACCTCATAACTATGAACCTCACTAAATCCTGTATATTTGGTATAAGTAATCAATGGAAATCATAACATAAAAAAAAAAAAATTAATAATAATAAAACAAAAGGCCGGTAGACATTAAATTTTAAGAACTTGGAAGTCACGCCCACTACTTTATAGTCATGACATTAAAGATACCTTATAGCCAGAACGAATATTATATAACATAGCTCTAGAGTAGGTAATTAATAAATCACATAGAAATGACATATCTAAAACTATATACCTCTTGACAAGGTATCAGAAAAAAAACTCATCATTAAACAACATATCCATGAACATCACTATATATCATACATTTGGAATAGATAACCAACGAAACTCATAGCATACAAAAATAAATTAAAATAAAAACATCGGTAGGCATTATTATTTTAGAACTTGAAAATCACGTCTACTACCTTCTAGCCGAGATATTAAATAACATATCTCTAGAATAGGTAACTAATAAATCTATATACCTCTTGACAAGGTATTGAAAACAACTCATAGCATAAAACAACCTACCTCTTCAGCTTTTAACAGAATATTAACGGAAGTTGGTGATATGTACCATTTGAAATGAAATAGAAAATTTTATGTACTGGTTGTGATCAAAATTAAAATTCAGGTGTCATCGATAAGATAGAGAATAAGTTCATGTATCATTTGTGATGATAACCTAGCTCATAACATTATCCGTACCTTATAGTCCTCATATTAAATAACATACCTCTAGAATATGTAACCAATAAATCACATAGCAATGAGATATCTAAAACTATATATCTCTTTACAAGGTAAACTCATAGTGTAATACAACCTACATCATAACTATGAACCTCACTAAATCCTGTACATTTGGTATAAGTATGGAACTCATAACACAAAAAATAATAACAATAAAATAAAAGGTCAGTAGACATTAAATTTTAAGAACTTGGAAGCCACGCCTACTCCTTTATAGTCATGACATTAAACATACCTTATAGCCAGGATGGACATTATATAACATAGCTCTAGAATAGGTAACTAATAAATCACATAAAAATGACGTATCTAAAACTATATACCTCTTGACAAGGTATCAAAAAAAATCGCATTATTAAACAACATATCAATGAACATCACTATATATCATACATTTGGAATAGGTAACCAATGAAACTCATAGCATAAAAAATAAATTAAAATAAAAACATCGGTAGGCATTAATATTTTAGAACTTGAAAATCACGTCTACTACCTTATAGTCAAGACATTAAATAACATATCTCTAGAATAGGTAACTAATAAATATATATATATATATATATATATATATATATATATATATATATATATATATATATATATATTTACGAAGCCGTTCCAAAGAGGACGTCCGCACTGTTGTTAAAGTGCGGACGTCGACGCTGCAGCTCGGCTCGGGGCGCGACGGAGCGACTGGGCTTGCCTGACTGACGCCAGGGATCGGACGGAGCGGTCTGCAGTCGGTGGAGTCGACGGCGACGGGGTTGCAGCTCGCTGCACAAAACCTGCAAATGTAGGTCTGGTTGCTGCCCAGAACCTGCAAACCCGACCTCCTCCAACCTCAAACGCTGCACAGAATCGTCCGGGATGCCTCCGGCCTCCCTCCTGCAAGCTGCCACCTGGAACTCCTCAGCTGCGTCGACGTCCGCACTTTAGCGAAGTGCGGACGTCCGCTTCAGAACGGGCCCGATATATATATATATATATATATATATATATATATATATATATATGGGTTTAAATACTGTTTACTCCATGAACTTTCGGGGAAAAAATAGTTCAGTCCCTCTCTTTTTAATTTCACACGTTTACTCCCTCATCTCTCAATTTTGGACCAATAGGTCCATTCCGTTACTCTCCGTTCAAAAACTCCGTTAAATTGCTGACGTGGCAATCCTTCCGCGTCAAAAAGTCCATTATACCCTTACTTCTTTTTTTGGCCTCTTTATCTCTTCTTCTTCTTCTTCCTTCCTCCTTCTTTCAGCTCTCTCTTCTCCAAAAACCTCCCTCCATGTCCTCTGCAACCTTCCCCACTTCTTCTTCCTTATGTCTTTTTTTTAAGAGCTTTGTTATATGATATGCCAAACTCAGAGCTTCGATTTCAATTCGAAGCCAATTCCGCCGCCATATCCTCCGGAAACTCCACCTTCCTCCCTCTAGATCCCTCCCAGGTCTACCCACATGTAGTTGGCCACATTATCCACAAAGAAACCAGCAACAAACCACTACCTTGATTCCTTTCTGACAATACTTTGCACCTCCTGTTTGGCTCCAATTTTGCTGCAGCTGGTCAACAGTCTCTTTTCTGCGCGGGCGTGCCAGCACCGTTCGGGTGCGGTCGTCGGGGATGTCCCTTGACCTGACTTCTTTTCAAGCGATTGTAGACGAGGAGAGCACCAACCTCGTCATGGGGATTCTTTCTGCCTCGTGGTGAGGACTTTTGCTGAGCTTCTTGAAAATCACAATCGATACTCGATGTTGTAGATCGAGCAGAGCGAGAACCACCGGGAAGTGAGGAGAACTTGCTAAAGCGTGACTTTAGCTTGGCTGGGTTGCTAGGGCGTTACCCTTGCTTGGCTGGTTCTGTAACCGTTGTGGTCGCGGCACTACCGTCGGCTCCCGAGGAGACTAGGACCGAAGCACGTTGACAGAGGGTTTGGTGGCACTGAAAGTCGGCTTCTGAGAAGACTAGGACTAGGAGTGTGATCACCGCTAAGAGAAAGAGAAGGAGAGGAGTTGCTCTTAGAGAGGTTTGCTCTAGAGAGAACTTAGATCATCTTAGAGATGTTGTTGTTGTGTTGTGAATGTGTATGTTAGAATGAGAGGAGAAGGTGTTTATATAGGGAAGAAAAAGAAGAGTGAAATGATGAGTGGAAGAAAAATAATGAAAGTAGATCTAAGTTCACTTGTAAAATATGGAAAAGATAGAGAAAAGATGAAATGAAAGCAAAGCATGAAGGTGCAGCAACATGGAAGTGGTGATGATCTATTAAAGAGATTGTAGAAGAAAAATATATCCAAGGAAAAAGAGAAAAGCATCTAGCTTTCTTCATGTGGGTAGGAAACATGAACATGTGAATATTGAGCTGGTTTTAGGTCAGTTTCTGCCCCTTTATTCCTTCAATTATTTCTCCAACAAGACTTCATTATATGCCTTCGACTTCTTCATATGAAATGTTCCACTATGAGTGTAGATCATCCTGAAAAATTTTCAGATTTTTATTCTATGTGGTTGGGCCGAAAATGCTGCTGGACCTCTTACAGGTCCAGTTTTCCAGTTTTGCTTCTGTAGAAAATTGGGCTGATTGTTTGAAGGCCTTCCACTCAAAAAACGCTCTGGCACTCTTCATAAGAAATGATCCTTGGGCTGTCTAGAATGGATCTACAGAGTTTCAGATCATTTCAAGTTCATTTGGTCAGTCTTCCGCCCCTCCTTCCTTGTTTAGCTCGGTTTCTCCTAGCCGAAGTAGGAAAATGTGCTAAAGTTGACTTTTCATGTTTCCATGCTTCCATGCTTTCATAGTAGGCTTTATTTAGCCTCTAAATATATATTTCGAACTTGTCGACAATATATAGCTTGAGCCACTGACATTGACTCAATTTCTCCAAGACACGTCTTGTCAGGCCAAAATGCTTATTTTGGGTCCAAACACCTCCTCCTCGGATTGTCGATACGTCGAGTCAGATCGGATACGCCAAGTCAGACTGGATGGAACCGCCAACCGCCAAGCTCTCCGCCAAGCCCAGCCATTCGTTCCGGTGTGGAGGTCGACGTGAGGTAAGGATCCGCCTTGGATTGTCTCGGAGATCCAGTCGGCAGTGGAGGTTGTGGACTCTCCGGCCTGATGCTTAATTTGATTTGTTTTTGCTTAATGGTAGTGGCAAAGGTAGAGATTATGGATTAAACAATGTCCATTTGTAGTCCATGACTTGTAGCAAGTATATACAATGTGTGTAGATTAGCATTCCATAACTATTTTATATATAAGAAGTTGGTTGGCGTGTAATATTCTGAGAGTGAGTCCGTGAGTGAGAGAGCTCGAGAGAGAGAGAGAGAAGGACAAAGACAAAGAGAGAGATATTGAATCATCCTAGATCAAACCTCGTCCTCCTCCTCTGTTTCTTTAAGTCTCACAAAAGCTCTGATCGATTTAGAGTGAAAGATTGAGAAAGCTGCTTAATTTGATCGTTTGATTGAAGAAGACGAGGGTGGTCGAGATTCGTTCTAGGGGTTATTTGTCACGCCCTGACTCGAGCTAATTTTCTAATCTCGAGTTAAGGTGTGAATCACATCTTAATTATAGATCTAATATTTCTATAACCAAAATGTGACAAAAAAATAAATAAATCGTGAACTAAAACTAGATAACAAGATCTCAAAATTCCAGCGGAAGCATATATTACATAGTCTTTATCACATAGTACACTAGTATTCATTCTTTATTCCAAACAAACATAAAGGAAACACAAGTTTCACAACCTATTTGACATTATATATGTGATGCCCCGGAATTTCGTATTTACTTTCCGAGGATTTTCCGGAATTTAAATTGTGGGTATCGGACGGTTTCGTGGCTCGTGGAAGGAGCGGAAGTGTTTCGGACGAATTTTATTCGTAAAGTGTGGGATTAGGGGGGTTTCAAGGTTGACTTTTGATACGTTGAGATTCTCCGAAAACTTCCTTCACGAAAGTTGTAGAGCACGTCGATACGAGTTCGTGGACATGCGGAACGCGAGAATCGGAGTTCGTATGAAGAAGTTATGGGCTTCGGAAAAACTTTCCATTTTGGTATAAAAGGACAAAAAAATCCGGAAATTGCAAAAGAGCCCAGATTTCCCAAAATGGAAACCCGAGCTCGGTCACTTCTCTCCCGAGCCTGCGTCGCACCCTCCACTTCGCCGGCTTCGTTCTTCCTCCTCCGGCCACCATAGGACTCGATCCAAGGCGGGTTGTGTTCGCCTTGCTGCCCTCTACACGTCTGTGGAAGCAATCGAGGGTGGGTCGAGCTGCAGCTCGTGCTACAACGTCGAGAAAAACCCGAGTAGAGTTCGGAATCGCCTCTATTTGCCGATCTTCGTTCTCCCAGCTCCGGCCACCTTTGGCGGTAGTTCCAAAAGGGATTCTGCACTTCAAGGGACGTAGATCATTTCCCCCAAGGTGGCTTGCATCGATTTCATTTGTGGAGATCGAATTGGAGCGAATTCAAAACTAGGGTTCATCGGATCCGTCGGCTTCTAAGGTAAAATTCGATCGATTGGTTCATATTTGGACGTTGTTGTAGTTATGAAAGTTGAAATTGGGGTTGAGATGAAGAACTTTGGTGTTGGGAGTTTTGTCAAATTCCGAGTTTGGTTTGGCGGCGGTGCCGCCACTGTGGTGGTGTTTTCCGGCGGTTTCCGGCCACCTCAGGGATAGTTTATGTTCCTGAGTTCGATCTACTCGTCGATACGAGCATTTCGATATATTGTTTGTAATTTTTGGAGATCGTATGAGCATGTTGTGATTTTTACGGTTTCGGACCGTTCGATGTTTCGATCCGTGAGGATTCGAGCTTCCGATCGACTTGTGGTTTTGGCATATCGATCGTAGAAGTATTCCGGAGACTTTGGGAGGTCTCGGATGTGGTTTCGCCTTGATTGGCGCCACTTTGGGGATTTTAGTTCAAAACAGGGGTTTCGGACTTAAATCAAATGTGAATTGTTACTAAGTGGAAACCGTTTGTGATTAGGTACTTGACGAAGTATTTGGACGGTTATTTGGCGGATTGGCCGCTTTGTTCCTTGTTGAAGACGCAGCGGGAATTTGAGGTGAGTAATCTCACAAGGTTCATTATGAACGGAATTACCATTATTGTTTTGGCGTTAATTATTTAACTGCAAACTATAGTTGGTATTAGTAGGCATTCCTGAGCGAATGACTACGTATATATATATTTACGTGAAATATATATATTCTTGTGGATGATGTGTGATGAATAATATGCATGATGGGTTCATATTATTGTTGAATGCGACTTTTCATTGAAACAATATTGTGGAAAAAGATGTTTTCTATTGTTTGAAAAGTATTGAGTTTTGATGTTACATTTTGGAGTCAAGCGTGACTCATTTTAAATGTATTGGTCCATGTACCAAGAGTCACAGATGGTGAGCAGGGATGGGGAAAGCCGGAACTAGATGGTCGTAACGTTTTTAGGTCAGGTATGACTTGCTTAACGTTGACTTGAGACCAGATGGGGTCTGAAAAGCATGGGTCGCAGATGGTGACCAACGGTTGGTTCTAAGACCAGACGGGGTATGAAGACCAAGAGTCACAGAAGGTGATAGGTTGCAGATGGTGACCAATGATTATCTGTGTTGATGTGTTGTGAGTCTAGGTTAGACTGATTTGTTGTTGGTGCCTCATGGGGTTAGTGGGGAGCTATCTGATGCTCATGAGTACGTGTTTTTAAAAGAGAGTTTCGGGGATTCTTTCTTTTAAATGTCCTGGGAGGACTTGTGAATCATATTCTATATGTCACAGATGGTGACAGGTCGCAGATGGTGACCAATGGTTGATTCCGAGATTTGATGGGGTCTGAAGATCATATGTCACAGATGGTGACAGGTCGCTGATGGTGACCAAGGCAAGAGATAAGGAATCGCGCAGTTAGCCGGGCGAGTGGTTACGATAAGCTAGAGCGCTAGTATGTCTGCCATGGTACCTCATGGATCTAAGTAGATTACTTATGACTCCTGGGTACGTATTTTGTCCAGGTTGGACTAAGAATCATATGCTATTTGTTAGGTTAACGATAGGTATGATTGATGTGCTTATGTGTTTCATCCAGTCTGGATCGATTAATCATATTTGAATTGTTAGGTTAACGATTTCTATGATTTTGTCACGGTGTGACTTTTGTGATTTCCTTTTTGGGAAAAGGGTATTGTTTTGGGAAGCATGGTATGTTTCCTTATTCTCGAGTCGAAAGATGTTCCTCGTGTTTTTGGCGTGAGTTGTGCGGGCTTTTATCCCGTAATTTGGTGTGAGTTGTTTTGGGTTACTCATACGGGCTTGCAAAAGCTTACCGGGTTTGTTGTGTGACAACCCGGTGCACTATTCAAACGGTGTAGGGGTTAATCTTGCAGGTCAGGGAAATCGTGGCTAAAGCTGAGGTAGCTTGTTGGCAGCTGAACTGGTAGGAAGCAAATTTGATTGGCTTTGCCATTGTTATGACTTCCGCTTTGTAGTGAACTCTGAGGAGTATTTACGTTTTATTTTGTGATGGCAATTTAATTCGTAAACTTATGTAATATATAACTCATGTTAAGCGAGTGTATATTAACTTGGATTGGTTCAGGGCATCAGTATGTACTTGTTTTAAGGGAAAGATGTTCCAGGTATTTGTATTGATGACTGAACGTTCACGCATATATAATTATGGGGTTATATATATCGATTTTTATTTGCGTAAAAAAAAAAAATCAGGGACGTGACAGATTGGTATCAGAGCGTAAGGTGCATATTTGGTGACAATCAATACTCCTCGAGTGATGGCCCGTCTGCAGCGGATCCCCATCTGATGCTCTTCGGTATTGATATAGTCATTGGGTATGCAGTGAGAGTTGGAATGTGAGTCTTCAGGGTAGTGTTGGCTCAGTGAACAAAGTGTAGGAGCTTAGAGTAGCTTCTAGGAGTTATAATCTTTTGAGGAGTGAGGGCCTTTAGATGTAACTCTTGTTTACGTAGGGGATAGAATTGTATCTTCTGACGTAGTGATGTGGTTGATTTAGTCAAGACGTTGACTCATACTTGTAGTTGGAAGTTGTACAAGTGTTAACCACATGTTGCTATGCTCTTTGGGTGATGGATTCACAAGGAAGCAAAGCTAGGGGTCGAGGTAGACCCAGAGGTAGGGGTAGGGCCCGAGGTAGGGGCAGGATTCTTCCTCATGTTGAGGAGATGTTTGAGAATGATGTTGAGGCATCGAATGTGGAGCTGCCTGTTCCACTTGTTGTGGAATCTGTTAATGTTGTAGATCCCGCTCGTTTGTCGAAGTTGGCAAAGGAGATATTGAGGTTGGGAGGAGTCCCATTTCAGGGAGGTGCGGATCACATGTTGGCAGATCAATGGATCGAGAATATTTCTAAGACTGCTTTTAGGACCTGGTATGGACACTTTGAGTTTGTTGTCATGCCTTTTGGTCTAACCAATGCACCTGCTGCATTTATGGACTTGATGAACCGTATGTTCAGTCCGTACTTGGATAAGTTCGTGGTAGTGTTCGTGGATGATATTTTGGTTTATTCCAAGACGTTGGAAGATCATGATAGGCATCTGCGGATTGTGCTACAGATTTTGAGAGAAAAGGAGTTGTTTGCGAAATTCGAGAAGTGCGAATTTTGGCAAAGAGAAGTCAAGTTCCTTGGTCATGTAGTTTCGAAGGATGGAGCCTCTGTGGATCCTTATAAGGTGGAAGCAGTGATAAACTGGGGCCAACCCACTACAGTTACTGAGGTACGTAGTTTTCTGGGTTTGGCAGGTTATTATCGGAGATTCATTGAAGGATTTGCTAGTATTGCTTCAACTTTGACCAAGTTGACCAGGAAGGATGTCCAGTTTGTGTGGACTGAGGAATGTGAGCGAGCATTCAATGAGTTGAAGAGAAGATTGACCACAACCCCAGTGTTGACTATTCCCACAAGCGGTGGTGGTTTAGTCATCTATAGTGATGCATCTCATCAGGGTTTGGGGTGTGTGTTGATGCAGCACGGCGGTGTTGTCGCTTATGGCTCTAGACAGTTGAAGGTGCATGAGCGTAATTATCCCACTCATGATGGGAGTTGGCTGCGGTTGTGGTTGCCTTGAAAATTGGAAGGCATAGATCACAGATGGTGATCAATGGTGAAGGATCACAGATGGTGATCGATATTGAGTTACAGATGGTAACGGGTCACAAATGGTGATCGATATTTAGTCACTGATGGTGACAGATCCAGGTAGGTGATTGGGATTAGGTCACAGATGGTGATCGTAATCGGTGCAACATTTTGAGTCTAGTATGTTTGTCTTAATGTGACTTCCTGAACTAAATTGCACGCAGGAGTTACTATGAATTGTTTTGATTGTTTTGCTGTGACTTCCTGAACTAAATTGCACGCAGGAGTTACTATGAATTGTTTTGCTTGTTTTGCTGTGACTTCCTGAACTAAATTGCACGCATGAGTTACTATGAATTGTTTTGCTTGTTTTGCTGTGGCTTCCTGAACTAAATTGCACGCAGGGGTTACTATGATTTTCGTTTTGATTGATCTTTAAGGTTATAGTGATGACGATTGTACTCTGTGTGAGGATAGGAAGGTGATTTATTGTTTTCACCTTTGATGTCATGTTGATGACAAAGGCTCTTAGTGGGGAGGAAATGAGCGTGGTTTGGGATTCTCCGTAGGGCATTAGAATGGCATCAAACATTGCTTGAGGAAGTCTTGTTTGATTTAATTTGTGTAATGGAACGCTAGTTGAGAATCTAAGCATGAGGCTGTAGTCACCAGTCGACTTATGTAGGCACGATATGGAAGATTATGGAATTGATGGCCGTAGGTGTGAGCTATGTGTATATCGTGTCTAGGTTGAGGTGACTGATCACAGATGGTGATATATTGAGTCACATATGGCGACTGATCACAGATGGTGATATATTGAGTCACCGATGGTGATCACAGATGGTGATATATTGAGTCACATATGGTGACTGATCACAGATGGTGATATATTGAGTCACCGATGGTGACTGATCACAGATGGTGATGTATTGAGTCACTGATGGTGACTGATCACAGATGGTGATGTATTGAGTCACCGATGGTGACTGATCACAGATGGTGATATATTGAGTCACCGATGGTGACTGATCACAGATGGTGATATATTGAGTCACCGATGGTGACTGATCACAGATGGTGATGTATTGAGTCACCGATGGTGACTGATCACAGATGGTGATATATTGAGTCACCGATGGTGACTGATCACAGATGGTGATATATTGAGTCACCGATGGTGACTGATCACAGATGGGGATGTATTGAGTCACTGATGGTGACTGATCACAGATGGTGATGTATTGAGTCACCGATGGTGACTGATCACCATCTAGTGACTGATCACAGATGGTGATGTATTGAGTCACAGATGGTGACTGATCACAGATGGTGATATATTGAGTCACATATAGTGACTGATCGCAGATAGTGATATATTGAGTCATAGACGGTGACTGATCACAGATGGTGATGTATTGAGTCATAGACGGTGACTGATCTCAGATGGTGATCGAAATTGAATCACAGATGGTCACAAATGGTGACAAAGACATGTTATCGGTAATCACGTCCTTGGTCGGACGAGTGGTTACAATGTCAGTCAGAGTTCTTGTCTGTCTGCCATGATAGTTTATGGGAGTAACGGTGGAGGTTACTGGAGACTCATAAGTATGCAATTATAGGAGAATTTCGAGAGTATTCTTCATTTATTGTCTAGATGAGACTTGAATTGCTTCTTGATGGTTAAGTTAGCAAATAGAACATTGTCACAGCGGTGACTTATGTTGTCCTTTCGGTGGAAAGGATATGGAGGGTTAGAAGGTACCTTATCTATTTCTACTTGGGTTGCTAGAATGATGTGTGATAGTTGTGTACTTCTTTCCTTGTGTTGGGTTTTCCCTGTTGTCTAGAGTTAGACTTTGAGTGTGGCTTGTGGTGTGATGCATCCTTCATTGTTGTGGTAGTAGGGGGTCTATACCACTTTGATTGTGATTACAATGACAGGTGATGATTTATGTGTGGGTCAGGCGGGACCTTAGCTTGATTTTGTGTCCCCAGGTTGGGTAGACACTTATTAAGTTGTGATATGTGGGCTCGATTTGAGTTGAAATGAAGGTTTCATTTTCAATTCTTGTAATGCAAGGTTTGCATTATTGATGATATGATGCAGATACTGTTGTGATAACATGATTCTGGACTCTTGTGTGATCTGTGTGTAGCGCTGCAGTCACAGAGTCTTTGTTGGATAGTGTACGAGGATGAGATCCATGAAATGATTGGGTTACCACCGAGCGGTGTGGTAAAGATTCCTAGAATTGTGATACTAGGTAGGGTACCTGTATCTATTGTTGATCTAGGTATGTTGAACAATGAGGCAAGAACAGGTTGCTGAGGAATGAGAATTGGATCTTTGGGGATGAGTTTATTCGTACTTGTGGGTGTGGTACGTTTAAATTTCGGGACGAAATTTCTTTAAGGGGGGTGGAATGTGATGCCCCGGAATTTCGTATTTACTTTCCGAGGATTTTCCGGAATTTAAATTGTGGGTATCGGACGGTTTCGTGGCTCGTGGAAGGAGCGGAAGTGTTTCGGACGAATTTTATTCGTAAAGTGTGGGATTAGGGGGGTTTCAAGGTTGACTTTTGATACGTTGAGATTCTCCGAAAACTTCCTTCACGAAAGTTGTAGAGCACGTCGATACGAGTTCGTGGACATGCGGAACGCGAGAATCGGAGTTCGTATGAAGAAGTTATGGGCTTCGGAAAAACTTTCCATTTTGGTATAAAAGGACAAAAAAATCCGGAAATTGCAAAAGAGCCCAGATTTCCCAAAATGGAAACCCGAGCTCGGTCACTTCTCTCCCGAGCCTGCGTCGCACCCTCCACTTCGCCGGCTTCGTTCTTCCTCCTCCGGCCACCATAGGACTCGATCCAAGGCGGGTTGTGTTCGCCTTGCTGCCCTCTACACGTCTGTGGAAGCAATCGAGGGTGGGTCGAGCTGCAGCTCGTGCTACAACGTCGAGAAAAACCCGAGTAGAGTTCGGAATCGCCTCTATTTGCCGATCTTCGTTCTCCCAGCTCCGGCCACCTTTGGCGGTAGTTCCAAAAGGGATTCTGCACTTCAAGGGACGTAGATCATTTCCCCCAAGGTGGCTTGCATCGATTTCATTTGTGGAGATCGAATTGGAGCGAATTCAAAACTAGGGTTCATCGGATCCGTCGGCTTCTAAGGTAAAATTCGATCGATTGGTTCATATTTGGACGTTGTTGTAGTTATGAAAGTTGAAATTGGGGTTGAGATGAAGAACTTTGGTGTTGGGAGTTTTGTCAAATTCCGAGTTTGGTTTGGCGGCGGTGCCGCCACTGTGGTGGTGTTTTCCGGCGGTTTCCGGCCACCTCAGGGATAGTTTATGTTCCTGAGTTCGATCTACTCGTCGATACGAGCATTTCGATATATTGTTTGTAATTTTTGGAGATCGTATGAGCATGTTGTGATTTTTACGGTTTCGGACCGTTCGATGTTTCGATCCGTGAGGATTCGAGCTTCCGATCGACTTGTGGTTTTGGCATATCGATCGTAGAAGTATTCCGGAGACTTTGGGAGGTCTCGGATGTGGTTTCGCCTTGATTGGCGCCACTTTGGGGATTTTAGTTCAAAACAGGGGTTTCGGACTTAAATCAAATGTGAATTGTTACTAAGTGGAAACCGTTTGTGATTAGGTACTTGACGAAGTATTTGGACGGTTATTTGGCGGATTGGCCGCTTTGTTCCTTGTTGAAGACGCAGCGGGAATTTGAGGTGAGTAATCTCACAAGGTTCATTATGAACGGAATTACCATTATTGTTTTGGCGTTAATTATTTAACTGCAAACTATAGTTGGTATTAGTAGGCATTCCTGAGCGAATGACTACGTATATATATATTTACGTGAAATATATATATTCTTGTGGATGATGTGTGATGAATAATATGCATGATGGGTTCATATTATTGTTGAATGCGACTTTTCATTGAAACAATATTGTGGAAAAAGATGTTTTCTATTGTTTGAAAAGTATTGAGTTTTGATGTTACATTTTGGAGTCAAGCGTGACTCATTTTAAATGTATTGGTCCATGTACCAAGAGTCACAGATGGTGAGCAGGGATGGGGAAAGCCGGAACTAGATGGTCGTAACGTTTTTAGGTCAGGTATGACTTGCTTAACGTTGACTTGAGACCAGATGGGGTCTGAAAAGCATGGGTCGCAGATGGTGACCAACGGTTGGTTCTAAGACCAGACGGGGTATGAAGACCAAGAGTCACAGAAGGTGATAGGTTGCAGATGGTGACCAATGATTATCTGTGTTGATGTGTTGTGAGTCTAGGTTAGACTGATTTGTTGTTGGTGCCTCATGGGGTTAGTGGGGAGCTATCTGATGCTCATGAGTACGTGTTTTTAAAAGAGAGTTTCGGGGATTCTTTCTTTTAAATGTCCTGGGAGGACTTGTGAATCATATTCTATATGTCACAGATGGTGACAGGTCGCAGATGGTGACCAATGGTTGATTCCGAGATTTGATGGGGTCTGAAGATCATATGTCACAGATGGTGACAGGTCGCTGATGGTGACCAAGGCAAGAGATAAGGAATCGCGCAGTTAGCCGGGCGAGTGGTTACGATAAGCTAGAGCGCTAGTATGTCTGCCATGGTACCTCATGGATCTAAGTAGATTACTTATGACTCCTGGGTACGTATTTTGTCCAGGTTGGACTAAGAATCATATGCTATTTGTTAGGTTAACGATAGGTATGATTGATGTGCTTATGTGTTTCATCCAGTCTGGATCGATTAATCATATTTGAATTGTTAGGTTAACGATTTCTATGATTTTGTCACGGTGTGACTTTTGTGATTTCCTTTTTGGGAAAAGGGTATTGTTTTGGGAAGCATGGTATGTTTCCTTATTCTCGAGTCGAAAGATGTTCCTCGTGTTTTTGGCGTGAGTTGTGCGGGCTTTTATCCCGTAATTTGGTGTGAGTTGTTTTGGGTTACTCATACGGGCTTGCAAAAGCTTACCGGGTTTGTTGTGTGACAACCCGGTGCACTATTCAAACGGTGTAGGGGTTAATCTTGCAGGTCAGGGAAATCGTGGCTAAAGCTGAGGTAGCTTGTTGGCAGCTGAACTGGTAGGAAGCAAATTTGATTGGCTTTGCCATTGTTATGACTTCCGCTTTGTAGTGAACTCTGAGGAGTATTTACGTTTTATTTTGTGATGGCAATTTAATTCGTAAACTTATGTAATATATAACTCATGTTAAGCGAGTGTATATTAACTTGGATTGGTTCAGGGCATCAGTATGTACTTGTTTTAAGGGAAAGATGTTCCAGGTATTTGTATTGATGACTGAACGTTCACGCATATATAATTATGGGGTTATATATATCGATTTTTATTTGCGTAAAAAAAAAAAATCAGGGACGTGACAATATACATATCGGAACTTCTTGCCCTAGTATCTTGATTACATACCTGCAAAATCTGTTAAGGGGTGAGCTCAACCAGCTGCTCAGTAGGGACATAAAACTTTCTCATGGATAATTGACCAAAGATAATACCATCATATATTTCAATTATAACATGCATATCAAACAATGATGCAATCCAACTCCATTTATATACCCATTAATTCATATACCAGAATACGCAAGCCTACACGTCCCATACTGTGTACTTTACAGTTTTGCAACTGTGACTTGTTACAGTTTTGCAAGTGTGACTTGAATATCCAAACATATAAATTAATTCCCTGACTCAATCAAATCCTCCAAAACTCCTTTTGCTAGTCATCTTGTCCGAAACATTGATCGCCAAGCCCAAATCACCCAAATATATCGACAATTATACCGCTGATATTCTAAACCTAATTGTGCACACGGGCTCGCCTGAGCTTGATCCCTACAATGTTCAGACTCAACTACACAAAAGATAATTCCCACAATCACCAAATAACCATAATTTTCCCCCAACTCCTTTACAGTCGATGAATAGCAACCACTATGAAAACATGCACTTACATCGATCAGCGTACATTTAGTACATATAATTCAAAATTTCAAATATCATCAAAGAAATCTTTCAAAATAATATTAACCAGAATAATATAAACATGAAGCACATAAAATCAACATCCAATCATAAAAAGTTTCTCCGAGATCCCCCTACCTTATTTCCGACAATCGTGGATAAAATCAAACCTCCTAGATCGTCAAAAATAATTTCTCCAAATCAGACTTTTCTTTCCACTAAGACAATACTAAGACTTAAATATGGGTGTCAAGTTCGGGATATAAGAGCCATCTTTGATTCCAAATTTCCAAACTAACAACTAGTCTACAAAGGAATCTAGAGTACAACGACCAAAAAAGAGAGAGAATCTATCTAGAGAACAAATTAGGAGTTGGAGTATTGTATTCGAACCTACCTCTTAAATTTTGATGAGTAGATAGTCTTGGTGACGATAGATGACGCATAGAGAATGGATCGGGAATAAATTGGACGCAAAATAATCATTTTCGCAGGTAAATGTTAGTCAAATAGCCATCTTTAAGTATAAAAGGTACGAGTAATAATATAGGGATTTAAGAAAGGTAGTCGAATAACCCACGAGGATTGGATTCCTTTCACTAGGTAGGGTGTGAACCTAAGGAGAGTTAGAATATGCAAAGCTCCTAGTCTACGGTCTCTCCCACTTTGGCAATCGCTTTCGATCGGAGTAGTGAGGATGATAAGATGAAGGAGGTGCAAGGCTCGGAATCAACTGTTGTTTCACTGATATCGGTGATTGGATTTGAGGAGATAATTGTGGAGAGAGGGGTTGGGTGCGGTTTGGAGTTTTCAAATGATTCAATTACGTGTTAGGAGATTTGTTGAATGTCAATAATGGTAGTTGAGCTTGGAGCGGAAGATCGAGCATTGACAGCTCCGAGTGGTGGGAAGGAGAGTTTGGATTTGAATCAACCCGAACCCGATTGGACCTCTTCCGAGTCTGTTTTGTTCAGATCAACCTTGCTTTGTTCTACTACTGCTGAAATGAAGACAAAGGGTCCGAGATAGATTTAAAAACAAAGGGAAAATTTTACAAACGGTACTCCAAATAAAAGTCATTCATCACTTTGGTACATTAATTTCAAAAACTATCATATTGGTACCCTAACATTAAAACTCAAACCACTTTTAGTACATGCCATCTATGACGGTATCAACTCCATTGCCACGTAAGCTATTTCATGGGTAATTTTGTCTTTTCATTTTCTTATTTTTTCTTTTTCCTTTTTATTCTGGCAATAAGTTTTTTTCTTTTTCCTCTTCTTCCCCTCCTGCCAAGAGATGGCGTAGAAAAAGAACCAAGAGATTTGACGGAATAGAAAAAGAACAAAAATTGCCAATTATCGCTAGGAAGAACATGAAAAAGAATCATACCCAGAAATAAGCAGCAGGAGTTCTTGAAATTGTGCAATCTCGCCGAGAGTTCACCTGGAACTAGCAGTGGATATCGGGTATTCTTCTACAAAACCCTAGATTCACGGCTGTTCTTGAGCAATCTTCTGCAAACCATCTTCCACCGCCCGTTCTCGCCTTTTCGGGAGCCTCAATAATCAGCTCGTTTTCTGGCAACTCGCCCAAATCTTGCCATCGGAGGATGACCGGCGGCGCTGCTTGTTCTTCATCAAGTTCCTGGCCCATGGTTGTGCGGTGTAAATCCGGCTAATTGTGGAGACGAGAGTTAGGTCAATGAAATTTAGGTTTCAGATTGAGGGTTCGACCAATAGAGATTTGGTTGATTTCGGGAATCTGAGATTGGGGTTTCCCTATTTGGGATTTCAGAATGAAAGAGAGAGGAAGACTATGATTTCTGGGTAAAGAAGAGAGTTGGATGAAGAAGAGAGCGAGAGAAGACTGAGAGTGAGACAGGGAGATGAGCGATCTGAAAAGAGAGAGAGAGAGAGAGTAGAACGTGAGAGTTCAGCGATGAAGAGGACAGAGATTTCGCGAGAGAGATGGGGAGCTGTGAGTGTTGGGCGTCTTGAGAGAAGAGATCGAGAGGTTATGAAAAACAGCGGCACCAACTTTGTTTAAACGTGCCCTCAGTTGTCTAAGGCATTAAGCAATAGCTTTGTTTTTTTTTTTTTTTTTGGTTACTCAGACAACGTATAGATACATTTACGTTGTCTGAATTGCTACATAGCTGAGGGAACAAAAGATGAAAATTTCCCGCTTGTGCAATCAAAATGCCAATTTTGGCGCTTAGGCTAGGTATTTCTCATTCACACAACAGAAATAGTTCATTATGTTGTAGGAAGTTGCAGGCATGACAAACCATTGAAGCCAAATTTGCTTGTTTTGGGGGGGAATGAATGTCATTCTGGAGACTTCTCCAAATTCTGCCACTTACTTGCACAACGACACATTAAAAACCATTGTATGATGATTTGCAAGTATACTCCTACAACACAAATAACTAAACTGTTGTACAATTTAGTGGCATCTAGGATATAATTTGGAGCCAAATTTGAGTCCATCTAGGAGGGAAATCTGCCGCAATTTTTTTTTTATTCACACAACAGATTATTCTTGTAACCGTTGTGCAATGACCTCCTAGATAAAAACTTCAGAATTTTAACCACCTTATACAACGTAAGTTTAGTAAACGTGTTGTCTGATTCACTTTCCTTCATCACACAACAATTTTTTTTTTTTTCGTTGTGCCAAAAGTGTTGTGTGTTAAGGTTATTGGTGTAGTGACAAACAATTCAAAAGGCGATAATCCCTGCATATAACTTAGTTCAGGAGATTACATTAAAACAAACAATTCAAACGGCAGTAATCTCTGCATATAACTTAGTTCAGGAGATTAATTACATTAAAATCAAACTATTCAAATAATACCGAAATCAACTCCACACTCTAGAAAGAACTCAAGTCCCTCAATGGACAATAAAGGAAAGAATCCACCCGAACTCACTTTTAAAAACACGTGTACCCATGGACCTCAAGTATCCCAACGCGTCTCCCCAATGCAGTACAATGACAGACAGACTAGAGCTCAAACTGTATCATAACCTGCCCCCTTGACCAAGGTACAAGCATCCGATAACTGTATCGTAACCTGCCCCCTCGACCAAGGTGCAAGAATCCGATGACATACACCCCAACTGTATCATAACCTGCCCCCTTGACCAAGGTACAAGCATCCGATAACTGTATCGTAACCTGCCCCCTTGACCAAGGTGCAAGCATCTGATGACTTACACCCTAACTGTATCGTAACCTGTCACCTCGGCCGAGGTTAAACCTTACGATATCAGTGCACCCAGGTTACCACTGTAACCTTCGGACTTCAGACCATTCGGGCCTCAGAACAAACCTAGGTTTACCACTGAAACCTTCCGACTCACAATTGTCACATCACAACTCCAAATCACTCTTTCAACAATATAAATCATCAAAAGTCTACATATCACATGCCACACCTTCCAGATATATATATATATATATATATATATATATATATATATATATATATATATATTCCACGTAAATATATATATACGTAGTCACCCACTCAGGGATGCCACTAATACCAACTATAGTTTTACAAATTAACTACTCGAAAATCATTTTATATCAAAACCTTGTTTTAACCTACCCATGAACCGTTGTCGATCAAGTTCATATATTTTAAAACAAATAATTTATGTTGATAAATATGATTTTGCATACTAACAATTAAATCTACTAAATTAAACAAAACTAATTTATCGACCGAAACACCTTAACAGCTCAAAATCACAATCACAACCGTCCGTCCAAAAAAAATCCGTCAATCACCTAATCAAATATGATCGCAACTTAGCAAACGAATCACAAAACACACTTAAACGACGATCCAACGGTTGGATCCTCTCGGATCGCAAACCGAAGATAACGCGAAAAACCGTAAATCTAGCATGCATCAACTTTTTCCCAAATGACCTTATAATATAACAAAACGACCATATCGATGCGTAGATGAATAAACTGAAAACAGAACACAAAAAGGGCGCTGGACGCACCGCTAGGCGCCGTCTACAACGAGCGGTCAACGACGGCGGTCAACGCCGGCTAACCACCTCCAATGGAAAAGTCACCAACTACAAACATGTTCATTTTGAAGAGATGAGCAACCTTCATACCTGGAGCTAAGCGAGATTCGGTCTAGATAATCCTAGATCAAGCTTGGAAGTTGGATTAATCTCAGCTGCACGATCAGATTTCCAGATTCAACACAGTCCATCAATCTTCAACGCTTGATCTAGCGCTATACACTCCAAATCGTGATGAAAGGCGAGTATGGGGATGATCAGCAGGAGGAGACGATTCCAAAAATGTCAACCAATCGCCGAGGGGATGCCGGAAAAAGGGTTTTCCGGCCGAGTCCGATCGGCTCAACTGTGATCTTCGATCTCGGTCTGGGGGCGACGACAGGGCGAGCTGACACCGCAGAGAGGACGATCAGGCCGAGCCGAGTCGGTCTGGTCCGGGTCCGCGGCCGGAGGACGCGCGACGGAGTTGGAAAACACGGGTCGGGTCGACGGAGATCCGTCGGTTCTGAGGAGGCGTGGAGGAGAGAGAAGAGAGAAAAGCCGGGGGCCAAAACACAAAAACTGGAAATTTTGGGATTTAATGAAAAATCCGGAATTTTCTCATATTTATAGAAATTTCCCCAAATTTCAATCGCTCATAACTTTCTCATACGAACTCCGATTTCCGCGTTCCACAAGTCCACGAACTCGTATCGACACGCTCTACGACTTTCGTGAAGGAAGTTTTCAGAGAAACCCAACGTATAAAAAGTCAACCCTTGCGTCCCCTCTAAAGTCATACTTTCCGAATAAAAATTCGTCCGAAACACTTCCGCTCCACCCTTGAACCACGAATTCGTACAAATGAACACTTTATTAATTCCCGGAAACCATTAGAAATTAATAATGAATTTCCGGGGTCTTACAGATGCAAACATCAGGGGGAGATGTCTACATGTATGGTCTCGAAACGTGAAAGGTGTGTTGTACTCTTTTTCTCTTTAGACCGAGGTTATTTTTGTCCCACTAGGTTTTTGTTACTCAACAAGGTTTTTGACGAGGCAACTAGAGGAGCACCACGTTTGGGCAACACAAGGGGGAGTGTTCAAGTAAATCTAGAATATGTGTCTGGCCTAAATTCTAGGTTACTTTTGCAAGTTGTAATAGGGTTTATGTTAGAGATATTCTCAGTGATATCCATAGATATTCAATAATTATACGATTAAGTTTCCATGTACAACTCTATCTCTATGCTTGTAATCCTCTATATAAAGAGAACCCTATTATCAATGAAAGCACGACTCAATTATCTCCCAATTCTTTTTTTCATTATATATATAATTCGTCAAAAAAAGTATGTACACACACACACATATAATTCGTTCAAGAAAATTATATATATATATATATATATATATATATATATATATATATATATATATATATATATATATATATAATTTGTCCAAAGATATTACACACACACACACCATAAATATATATATATATATATATATATATATATATATTCGATGGAGAATTAATATGCATGGTATAACTATATATGTATATTAATATCGTAATTCTAACCCATGAAATTTGGTAAATTGAAATAATTAATGGATTAGAAGATATGAAAATTAAATGACTTGAGTTTGGATGATGGAAAATTATGTATACTACGTTATATTTTAGGGGCCGTGACCACTTACCCAATTTTATCCTAAAAATTGCCCACTTACTCCACCAAGAGTTTTTTTAACCCCATTTACCCAATCTAACAGTGTTTGACAGTATTGCCCTCATTTTAATTTATAAATTACACTCATATCTCTCTCTCTCTCAGACTCTCTCTCTCTCTCATCCCTCCGATCTGCACGGTCCTCTCTCTGCCATGGCAGCTCCGGCGCCCCACCACCGGCTTTGGGCCAACTCATCCATCAAGTCTCCACCACCATCAGAGACGATGTCAACCGTCATGGGTCCCACCCCAAGCCAGCCCCAAGATCGGAGCACTGCATCCGGATCCGAAATGAACCTCCGAGCGCTGCCGTCACCCAAACCACCGATCCAATGCCCATTTCCACAACTCAGCCCCAACGAGGATTCGATTCCGATCCCAGCCCGATTCGACTCCTCTCCCCTTACACAACCACGCCCCAACCACTCCTTCCAACCGAGAAAGACGAACACGACCTGACTCCAGTCTCCCGGCCTGAGATAAGCCAATCACCGGCTAGTTCTCCAACCCAACCCGGTCGCATCTTCCGCCGCCCAATCCAGTCATGACCTCCAAACCGCCGCCTGGGAAGCACCGACGAAAAAACTAGCCGGCCTCACACTCCGATGGGTGCCCAGAGCACTTTTTTTTTTTTTTTTTAGTATACTTTGAGCTCCGAGAATGAGGAAGGAAAAAAAAAAAAAAAAGTGAACGTGTACAATTGAACATATAAATTGATCAATTGTGTCTGTAGTGTATTCATTTTGGTTTTGGGGGTTTATGCAATTCACTTTAGGGCAATAATATGATTATTGGAAGGCAATAATATGTTTATTGGAGGGCAATAATAAGATTACTGAGGGGCAATAAAATGTTTATTGGAGCAATAATAAGATTATTGGGGGGCAATAATAAAATTATTTATTTGGATAAACCTCCGAAAGCTTTCAAAATTCAAAACATCTTCATTTTTCACTAATTATTGATCCCCAATAACAAGTTTATTGGGGAGCAATAATATGTTTATTGGGGGGCAATAATATGATTACTGGGTATTATTGAGGGGTAATAAAATCAGACGCAGGAATCCGGTCACCGGTCCGGTAGCCGGATTCGGGATTCCGGTCACCGATCACCGAATTCCGGTCACCGGTCGCCGGATTCCGGTCACCGGAGTCCGCGGCCGGCCACTGGTCACCGGAGTCCGGCAAGGTCTCCGATCACTTCTCTCTCTAAGTGATAAAGAAGGAGAGGGCAAAATTGTCCCAAAAATAAATTAAAAAAAATACTTAATTGGGTATTAGGGAAATAATCTCTTAGAGTGTTTGGGTAAGTAGGCAATCTCTTAGAGTGTTTGGGTAAGTGGGCAATTTTTGAGCTAAAATTGGGTAAATGATCATTTCCCCTATATTTTATAGGAGTAGTTTTCCTTACTAGGAAATTTAATAAGAAATAAATAATATTCTTATTTGAAAACCTAGACATTCAAATTGATTGGAAAGTTGATATCTAAAAAGAAATTGCTTAATATGGAATGCAACATATTGCACATGAGGAGATTGATTTTTGAAAGTTCTGTTGATCCCAGATTTTCCAATAGACAATAATGATTTTTTCAATGTGAATGGTAGCTTCTATTTTAGTGTGAATATGTCATTAGGAAAAGGTTCCCAGTGAACACTACTTGTTTAGTATTGGCTACTTAGTACCTTTTTGTTTGTGTAAGACATGTTCACTGACTTTCAAATTCAATGTGAATGATGGCTTCTATTTTAGTGTGAATATGTTATTACGGAAAGGTTCCCAGTGAACTTTACTAGCTCATATATTATTGACTACTTAGTACTTTTTTGTTCGTGTAAGACATGTTATTAGGTGACTTTCAGTCTCAATGTGGATGATGATTTCTATTTTAGGGTGAATATGTCATTAGGGAAAGGTCCCCAGTGAACTTTACTAGCTCATTATTGGCTATTTGGTACGTACTTATTCTTGCAAGATATGTTAGCTCTTTCAGTTTTAGTAGATGATAGCTTGCATTTAAGTGTGGATATGCCATTAGGGAAAGGTCCCTAATGAACTTACTAGCTCATTATTGGCTACTTAACTTGTCGTGCAAGACATGCTAGCTCTTTCAATTTCAATAAATGATAGCTTCTATTTAAGTGTGGATATGCCATTAGGGAAAGGTCCCCAATGAACTTTACTAGCTCATTATTGACTTTTTAGTACTTGTTCGTGCAAGACATGTTAGCTCTTTCAATTTCAATAGATGATAGCTTCTATTTAAGTGTGGATATGCCATTAGGGAAAGGTCCCCTGTGAACTTTACTAGCTCATTATTGGCTACTTAGTACTTATTTGTTATTGTAAGACATACTAGCTGACTTTAAATTTCAGTGTGGATGATGATTTCTATTTTAGTGTAAATATGTCAGTAGGGAAAGGTCCCCACTAAACTTTACTAGCTCATTATTGGCTACTTAGTACTTATTTGTTCGTGTAAGATATGCTGGCTGACTTTAAATGTTAATGTGGATGATGGCTTCTATTTTAGACCTTCCTTAATTGCACTCTTTCTTTGATTATTGTTGCGTGTTATACACCTATTGTTCATTTGATTTCTACATAATATTAATAGCATTATGATTGTTTTTCATGTAAAAATAAACCAATAGTTGTATTAATGAAGTCTCACTTTACCTTTAAGGAACACTTTCTAACACTGTGTTTGGATGAGACAATATTAAATTCTGGAGAAATTTTGAAATCATGGAATCTAGAATTCTATCAATTCAATTTATTAATGATATTTTCTTACCTCTTCAATTACCAAATTTCGTGGGTTAGTGTACATACATGTACATTTGCAAGCATAATTAGCTCTAATGGGCTACGCTCATTCTACCGCCAAAGGTACTAACTCCAACCAAGGGAGTGACATGCAGACACACCGCCAGGCGGGCTACAGCCCCAACGTCGGACCACCTCCAGATCGCCGCCGACGCGCCGCCACGCGCCACGTCAAGATGGCATCAGAAGCTTCTGAAACTGGGAACTGAAGCATATCAGTCCCACATCGAAAACAAAGAGAAGATCAACCTCTTCCTCACCTATAAAAGGTCCTCTCCTCTCTCCTCATTAATTACGCATTCAATACTTACCTACTGTTACTTTGTCAACATAAATACATTGACTAACTTAGGCATCGGAGAGTTGAAGACCGCCAACGCGGTCTCCCTCTGACGCCCTTTGTATTTTACTTGACAGGTAGCGGAGGCTCTGCAAGCACCACAAGTACCGATCCGCCCACCGGATCAGCGTTAACAAAGGTTCAGCTACCGCCGAATTTTTAGACATTAACATTGGCGCCGTCTGTGGGAATCCTTGAACAAAAGGCCATCCCACCACAATTACCATGACTAACGGTAGCGGGGGAAACGCTGAAGAGCAGGCAGACCATCCCGCCATCCCCCAACCCCCCGACCCAGCAGTAGGCGTTAACCGCGCACTATTCACAACCCCGGCCAACCCCGGCGGTGAGGCAAATCCAAGCAGCAGCCGCCCGCCGGGCCAAGATCTCGTCACTATGTACGAGCTAGCGCTGGCGGATCTTCACAAGGCAAACAAAGAACGTGAGGCTGAGCGCAAGGAGAAGGCTGAAGCCCAGAGGCAGGTGGCTACACTCATGACACGTTTCGAAGAATTAAAGAAGACGCTGGAGGCCACCGCCCGCCCAGCACAGAGCGAGCAGTCACGTGGCACCAGGCGTAGCCGACCCGGCACCGGAACGTTAGGACTAGGGCCGGTCATACAGATGCAGGTACCGCTGAACCCACCTGAGTTGTTGGGAATGGGACCACCGCCCATACCTCAACCAATGTTAGAACAAGAGGCGGAATCACTCCCGCACACCAACTGCTCGGAGGCTAGGGCAAGAACTGAGAATAATCCGCCTGTGCCGGGGTGCAGGCTGTCCCAGCGGGTCGTTCAGGCCGATTCCACCAACGATGCAACCGCCCAGATATTGGAAAGGATGCACCAACTGGAGCAGAGGTTGATCCGGGCGGAGTCGGGCGTCCCAGCGCCAACTCAGAATCCGCTCTTCGCTTCCAGACCCGGGCCCTTCACCGCTGCAATTCTGCAAGCTGTCAGACCAGCATATGCAAAAACCCCAAAGATGGCGCATTACGGCGGAATGTCTGATCCCTTCGTCCACATGGACACCTTCAAGAAGGTCACCAACAACAAGGGGTTCGACGACGCCACCTTGTGCCACTTGTTCAGCGAAACATTGGATGGCGAGGCAATGAACTGGTTCTTTGAGTGTCCGCCAGGGTCTGTCAGTTCATTCAATGCACTATCCCATGCTTTCCTCTCCCGGTTCATCTTATTATCCGCCGGTCATCACAACACAAGTCAGCTGTTCAGCGTCAAGCAGGGGGAGGACGAGTCACTGAAGGCCTTCGTCACAAGGTGGCGGGCGGCAGCATCTCAGTGCCTTGACCTAGACAAAACGATGGCATCAGCGGCCTTCAGGAAGGGACTGCTCAAGGGACCGTTCCTCTATCATCTCAACTACAATCATCCCAATGCGACGTATGACCACGTCATGAGTGAGGCGGTCATTCACGCCCAGGCGGAATTCATCACATATGGAGAAACCCCACCGCCACCACCAACACCAAAATCAACACAGCCATCCTCCAGTCATCAGGAAACCGCTAACAAGACCCCCTCAGCACCATCAACTGACAAGAAAAGGGAGTGGCAACAGGGCCACCACCAGAACAAGCGGCAGAAGGACCAGCATTACCACAAGGGCAACCGCCCAACCAATGGGGATAACCGCAACAAGCAGGCGGAGTCCTCGCAGCGGTATGCAGTTTTCACGGTCCTGACTGCCTCGTATGAAGACATCTACAATCAATGCAAGGATCAGATCCCGCCGCCACCCCCTCCAAAATACCCAAAAACAGGCAAACCCAGGAACACCGGCAAGTGGTGCAAATACCACGAGGACAGCGGCCACAATACCAATAGCTGCAATGCTCTCAAAACGGCCGTTGAGACCTTGTACCGTGACGGCAAGTTGGAGCAGTTCAAGGTGCGTCAACCACCACCAGTAATTGCCAACGTTGAGACCTTGGGCCGCATCAACACCATCGATGGCGGTGCTCCAATCACCAGCATGTCTCACAGGGCAAGAAAGCGCTATGCACGCGCTAATCACCCAAAGGAAGTCTGCAACATCCACTACGAAAGATCCGCCAAACTCCCAAGATCAGGTTGGGAACCTATTACCTTTTCGGAGGAGGAAGAGCGCGGAGTGCATTTACCCCATGACGACCCATTCTTGGTCAATGCCATTCTTGGCAAATTCTCGGTGGGGAGAATTTTGGTAGATAGCGGGTCCGCTGTCAACGTCATCTTCAGTGGCTGCTACGACCATCTCAAGCGGAACAAAAAACTACTCCAGGATCACGAGCCACTGCTCAGCTTCTCCGGTGACGTCACACAACCGCTAGGGTCAGATTACATGCGGCTGGTTATTGGCACTAGCCCCTGCATGGCGGAGGTACATACAGAATTCATTATTGTCGACTGCTTCAGTTCGTACAACGCCATCATTGGTCGACCAGCGCTTAACAAGCTCAAGTGCATCATTGCCGGGTACATGCTTCTCATGAAGTTCCCCACGCCCAACGGCACGGGCTGTGTCAGGGGAAGCCAACAGCTGGCACGAGAATGTTACTCAACGACTATAGCGCGGTCGACGCGCCGCCATGAAATTCTGACAGTAGGTAGTGAGGCACCACCACCAAACATCTTTGAGGATCCTAGGGATGAGGAGGAGAAGTACGTAAGGAAGGAGCCGGTCGACCCTGACACGTCGTTAAAGGTTGTCTGCCTCTCAGACGAACACCCTGAGCGGACAATCCGCATAGGCGCCCAACTAAACCCAGAGGTGGAGGCAGAACTCACTCAGTTCCTACGTGATAACGCCGCCGTCTTTGCATGGTCATACGCGGACATGCCAGGTATCTCTCCTGAAATTATCACTCATAAACTGACCATCAAACCCTCCTTTTATCCCATCAAGCAGAAGCGAAGGGCCTTTGATGAGGAAAAATACTGGGCAATCAGAGAAGAGGTCGCCAAACTCCAGGACATTGGGTTCATCCGCCAAGTCATCTATCCCCAGTGGATCTCAAACCTGGTAATGGTCAAAAAGGCCAGCGGCAAGTGGCGGATGTGTGTCGACTTCAAAAATCTCAACAAGGCATGCCCAAAGGATAGTTTCCCACTACCTCGTATCAATCAGCTAGTCGATGCAACTGCCGGACATGAGCTCCTCAGCATGATGGACGCTTTCTCTGGATACAATCAAATCAAGATGCACCCCAGCGACCAGGAATGCACCACCTTCACCACCGACAAAGGCCTTTACTGCTACAATGTCATGCCTTTCGGTCTGAAGAACGCCGGTGCAACTTACCAGCGGTTGATGAACGCCATGTTCGCTGAGCATCTGGGAAAAATCATCGAGGTCTACGTGGACGACATGCTAGTCAAGAGCATAAAGGCCAGCGGACATGTGGCAAACCTCAAGGTCATAGTAACCATCCTCTTGGCCTACGGTATGCGCCTCAACCCAGAAAAGTGTTTCTTTGCTGTCACCACTAGCAAATTCCTGGGATACATCGTCAGCGAGCGAGGCATCGAGGCTAACCCAGATAAGGTCCAGGCCATCCTTGACCTGGCGGACCCTGAGTATAAGGTACACGTCCAGTGCCTCCAGGGCAAGTTAACCGCCCTTTCTCGATTCATCTCTCGACTCACTGATAAGTGTGCCCCATTCTTCAAACTCCTCAAAACAACGCACAAGAAGGTCATCGACTGGAACCCAGAGTGCCAGGCAGCGTTCCAGGGCCTAAAAGAATACCTGGCGGCAGTCCCTCTCCTTTCTGTTCCTGTGCAAGGAGAAACACTATTCATCTACCTGGCGGTCTCGGCATCGGCGGTAAGTTGCGCCATTGTCCGGCGGGAAGGCCAAGATGAGCTTCCAGTGTTTTACGCCGGCAGAGGCATGAACGGAGCAGAAACAAGATATCCTCCCTTGGAGCAACTGGCCCTCGCACTTATCGTTGCCGCCAGACACCTCCGGCAATACTTCCAGGCTCACACGATCCATGTGTTAACCAATCAGCCGCTGAGGCAAGTGATGCAGAACCCTGAGCACTCGGGGCGCCTCAGCAAGTGGGCCATTGAGCTCAGCGAGTTCGACATAGATTACAGGCCAAGAACCGCCATGAAAGGCCAGGCAGTGGCGGACTTCATCGCTGAGCTAACCGAGCGACAGCCGGAACCCGGTGCTGAGACTAGGCCCGGAACAGAAATGGTAACCGTTGAGGAGGTAGCTCCCCCACAGTCAGATTGGAACCTGCATGTGGACGGCTCCGCCAGTGCCAAGGCCAGCGGCGCCGAAATCATCTTAACAGGACCCGGGGGACTGAACGCGGAGTACGCGTTAAAATTCAACTTCAAAGCTTCAAACAACATGGCGGAGTACGAGGCACTCATCGCCGGTCTACTCCTCGCCATTGACTCGGGGGCTGACAGCGTCAACGTATTCAGCGACTCCCAATTAGTCGTTAACCAGGTCAACGACAGCTTCCAAGCCAAGGACCAGCAGCTAGCGGCATATTTGGGGTACGTCAAAACGTTGCTAAAAAAGTTCAAATTTCACACCATCACACAAATCCCCAGGGAAAAGAACGCCAAGGCTGATTCACTGGTGAGACTGGCAACCGCCCAGCCACATCAGAGTCCAGCGGACACAAGGGTAGAATACCTTGACAAGCCAAGCATCACAAAGACCCTGGCGGAGATCTTCAACATTGAAGTCAACCCCAGCTGGATGGACGAGATCATTGCATATAAGCGCAGCGGCACATTGCCAGAGGATAAGATCCAGGCAAGACAGCTCAAGCGGAGAGCAACCCGCTACAACATTCAGAATGGCAAGCTGTACCGCCAGGGGTTCACCTATCCCAACCTCCGCTGTCTAACCCCGGAGGAGGGAAAGATCGTCCTGGCGGAGATCCACGGCGGAGAATGTGGAAACCACTCAGGCGCCAGATCATTGGCCAACCGCACATTGCGACAGGGCTACTTCTGGCCCACACTGGGTGATGACGCCCGGCAAATTTCGAGGTCCTGCCAGAAATGCCAGCAGTTTGCAGATCTCCCACATGCACCGGCAGAACCTCTGTCAGTCATCATCGGCCCTTGGGTTCACTCCACGTGGGGCCTCGATTTGATGGGAAAATTCCAAACCGCCAAGGGCCAGTTCAAGTACATTATTGTAGCCATCGACTACAACAGCAAATGGATAGAGGCGGAGCCACTAACGGCAATTACTACCGCCAAGGTCATTCGCTTCCTCTGGAAGAACATCTACTGCCGCTATGGTGTCCCACACACAATCATTACAGACAACGGTACACAGTTCAACAACAAGGAACTCATATCGTTCACCGCCAACTTGGGCACCAAGTTAAGTTTTGCATCTGTCGCCCATCCCCAAACCAACGGCCAGGTCGAAGCAGCAAACAAGATAATCAAGAAGCTGCTAAAAAAGAAGCTCGACAGCGCCAAGGGTTTGTGGGCGGAGAAGCTTCCAGAGGTCCTATGGGCCATCCGGACAACTCCAACTACCGCCACCGGCGAAACTCCTTTCTGTATGATGTTCGGCACAGAGGCGGTCCTACCTATTGAAGTAACTCAGCCTACCGCTAGGGTCGAGGGCTACTGCCCAGACACCAACAGCGACGGCATCAACCTGGACAGGGACCTCCTAGAAGAAAAGAGACACAAGGCCCATTTGCGCAACTTGCAAAACAAAAGGCTGGTATCGCGTTTCTACAACGCCAGAGTCAAAGCCCGGAACCTCCAACTGGGGGACTGGGTAATGAAGGAAGTCATTCCGCCACCAACAAAGCTCCGCCCAACTTGGGAAGGCCCATACAACATTGTGGAAGTCGTGAGCCCAGGCACCTTCTACTTAATGGACAAGGATGGCGTCAAATCGGCCCACCCTTGGAATACTGAACACCTTCGGTATTACTACAAATAGTCAGACCGCTACCCAGGAGCATCTTGACTTAGCTAAATTTTTGTTTAATATTTAGCTAAGGGAAGCTACCCGACGGGTACTACCCCACTTTTGTACGCTGATCAATCAGCTATCAATGAAACGAGGAATTATTCAAACCATCGTTACCAAGTCTAGCACTGAGGGCAACTGGCAACGCCAGCAATCGTCAGCGGACCTCATCCGCTACGAGGTGCACTTGGACCAATTTTAATTCCTTTAATGTGTCATTGATTGGCAAAAGCAAAATGTAACTCAAAGTACTAACGGTACAAACGCATCCCAGCAAACACCAAATCTCAAAATTTCATATTATTCA
Source organism: Rosa rugosa (assembly GCF_958449725.1). Lineage (NCBI taxonomy): Eukaryota > Viridiplantae > Streptophyta > Magnoliopsida > Rosales > Rosaceae > Rosa > Rosa rugosa. Next base: position 20,993,035 of record NC_084820.1, on the reverse strand, counting down.
GCAACAAATTACAAAATGGTATGCCTCAACGGCTACAAAAGAAACAGGGAAGTTGAAAAATCGAGAGCGGTCCGAACTGGCCTCAGGGGTGGCCTTCGACATCTTCTGCTTCGGCAGGCGGCGGCACGACCGCTCGACTCGTCTGATCGGACCCTCGCGCTGTCGGACTTGGGGTCTCTATGGTACCATCCGCACGGGTGTGCGCCGCCAGGAAACCAGCGCGCGACACCTCCGATGGGGTGGGGTTGGGAGTCTGCTGGGACCCTTCCGCCGGATGTGCACCACTTTCCCCGCTCCCTGACCGGGCACCTCCCGCTGGAGCGGCCACGGCGTCTCTCTCCGAAGGGGTACTCTTGGCTGGCGGCGCATCAGGCTGCGACGCTTTGGCGAAGTCGATGGCGCCCTTCCGCTTCAGCATATCTATGCTTCAACAGCGGCTGCCGCGGCGGTATCCCCTTCAGCTCTCAGACGAGCAACATCACCTTCTAACCGCTTCAACTCCGTCGCTTTGGCGCCGGACTCCCGCTGTACGATAATAAGTTTTTTGTCCTTGGCGGCAATCCGATCCTGCAGCAACGCAACGTCCTGCTCCAACTTGGAGACGCGGTCATTCCTCTCCAAGTCGCGCTCGATGGCCACGCAGAGCTTACCGCGGGCGTCGGCCAGGTCACACTCCGCCTTCGCCAGGCGCCGCTCTGCCTCCGCCAGCTTCTCCTTCTCCTCCGCCAACTCCCTTTGGAGACCTTGAATTTCCTCCCTCAGCTCCCCCTCGACCATGGGCTGCTTCGACGCCGCCACGAACATGTCGTGCAGTCCCGCCGATATTTGCCCAAACGCCAGGTTGAAGGGCGATTGGTCAATTGCTGTCGGGCGTGAGATACCCGCTAGGCCGCCGAACCCTAGCCGTTCGCAGAGGTGGAAGAGGAATTCCCGCTCCCCATCTGTCATGAACGCCGCGTACTCGGCAAATGAGTCCAGCTCGCTAGCGGCGGGCTCTTCTCCCTCCACCACAACAGTCTTCGACGGAGCTTCTCGGGCCCTCTTCTGTCGGCGGGACCCGATCACCTCCACGTCCTCCCCCTCTTCCTCGTCAGGAGAGTCAGCCTGCCGACGTTTTCTCTCCAGCGCCCTTTGGTTCCCGGCGGCGGTCTTCGTCACCCTCACCGGCGGTTCCTCCCTTGGCGCAATGACAGTCTCTGCCGGCGACACCACCCTTTCCTTTTGGGGGCCACGCCTGTTAGCGGGCATCCGCTCTTTCTGCTGCCCAGCCGCAGCGCCTCCCTTCTTCCCGCCAGCCACTCGGACCCCCGCCTGCACTACCGGCAGACCATCCTCACCAAGATGGGAGTGGTGCGGCATTGGCAGCACCACCGGAACCTCGGACTGGCTCAGCGCCAGCGTCTCGGGGTTCACCAGCGTCTGTTGGGCCGCCAGCCCCTCGGCGTACATGGTCTCCAGAAAGTTGTCCACCTCGGCGCGGTCCATTGCTTTTTCGAAAGCGTCGCGACTCGATTTATTACCTGGCGGGGTTTCTAGGAAAATATACATAAACCAGTCAGTCTCGGCTACTTATTACAAAGGAGACATCAGTCTGACGGAAATTTCTTACCAACGGAGCGAGTAAGTCTCTGTTCGACTAGCAACTCCCAGCCAGTCAGAAGTCTAAAGTCCAGCTGGTTGCGGTTCCGCCAACAGCCTCTGATCCGCGCAACGCGACACTCCTCCTCCCGCGTTAGGTTGTACCGCAGTCCCGCTGCACAAACACAAGTGGATTAGCAAGAATACTAAATCTTCAAGATAGAAACCCCGCCGGCTATCCCCAGCGGAAACTGGTCACCAACCTCGGAAAGGTTGGAACTCTGACTTAATCCTAAACGTTGGCCCTTCTTCGTTCGCTCCAGCCTGGTACTCCCATCCCTCTGTGGCGACACAGAAGGTCCCCCGCCAATAGGACATCGAATCCCTCAGATTCTCAATCAGCTTGGGCGCTCCCTGGCGGCGGCTCAGGTTCACTTGCCCTCTGCAGCCCTAGCGCTTCACGTACACCAGCTCGTAGAAGTGAAGCACTTCCGCCACGGTAGGCCCCTCGCACCCGGACAACCGCCACAATGAGTTCATCGCCAGCAGCAGACGCCACATGTTGGGACAAACCTGACCGAACGCAAGGCCGAATTCACACACCAGGATTTGCAGATTCGGCACCAGCGGTAGTGTTACTCCTTGGCGGAGTATCGCTTCGTGAACGGCCGCAAATCCCACTGGAAGAATCGACGCCTTCTCATCCGCCGTCGGCGGGCGCAGCTTCACAGAGCCCGGCAGCCGGAACGTCCGCTTCATCTTGGTAACAGCGGCGAGAGTCATCCTTCCTCCTGCCTCGTCGATAGGGGTGCCATCCCGGAGGAACCACGCGGACTCAGCGTCCTCCCCCGCTGTTTCCTCATCCCCAGCGGATCCGCTGGCGGCGCTGTTGCTCGCCAAGCGCTCGTCGCGCCTAGCTTTGGCCACGGCCACATCACCCGCCTTAGAGCTCTCCGGACGTGACGTACGACCCATGGCTACTGCCCAAGGTATGGTCTGTAGCGGCTCAACCTCTAGCGGTTCTGGCAGTGAGGTTCCTGCATGGGCAGACGGACGCAACGAGTCAATAAATATCCTATCCGCCGCGCTGAACGACACGTCAGACCCGGAATCCTCACTGCTCGATATCTCTATGACGTTAGCCATCCCAAACCCTAAAACCCACACCAGTTAGCACAAACACAGATCTAGCCTATTCTTACATCAGTTATCGACAAGAACATCAGCAACAGTTTACCCAGAAAACACAAAAACAAGAACAAATAACCAGCAAACTCTAAACCCAGATTCGACCATCTAAGCAAATCCAGAAATCCCAACTGTCACAAACACCAAAACCCATCCCCAAAAGCCCACTTTACACACTCAGAACACCCCAAATTCACAAAACCCAGAAAACTGACAACAGCGAGTACGTAGAAATTCAATGGAACAGGGAGGAGATTCAGAACACCAACCTTAATGATGAAACCTTTGCTGTGTTTGCAAGCGCTTGTCCTCACCAATAGAAGCCTCGTCCCCAAGATCCGATAACTCCACAGCTTTCGCCCCGCAGAACTCTATTCGCAAATCGCAGAGAGCTTGAAGACGACGACTCGGGTTTGAAGTTTTCACAAAGTGTCAAATCTCGCTAAGGTTCCCCCCCCCCCTTTTATGTCAACATCAACGCGTTCTAAGCCGTCCGCTAAAAAACGACATCACACACCAGCCGTACACGTGTCACAACTCTTCACTTACTCTCCGGATTAACCGAGGCGTCGCCTCGGTTACGAAATCCATAATTACTATCATTAATGGTGAGAAGACAGCTACGCTTAGGAGACAAGCCTCCGCACGCTAACCCTCTACGGGTTGAACACGTGTCAACCACCACCAGACGAAGCGTCTGGTGGAAGCAACCACTTGGGAAGAGTTCACCAATCGTCCGAAGTCTCCGCTGAGCGAAACCCCGCCAGCGGAACTTTTCCCTGGTCATCTTCCAAGTGACGAAGTCTCCGCTGAGCGAAACCCCGCCAACGGAACTTTTCCCTGGTCATCTTCCAAGTGACGAAGTCTCCGCTGAGCGAAACCCCGCCAGCGGAACTTCTCCCTTGTCATCTTCCAAGTGACGAAGTCTCCGCTGAGCGAAACCCCGCCAGCGGAACTTCTCCCTTGTCATCTTCCAAGTGACGAAGTCTCCGCTGAGCGAAACCCCGCCAGCGGAACTTCTCCCTTGTCATCGTCCGAAGTCTCCGCTGAGCGAAACCCCGCCAGCGGAACTTCTCCCTTGCCATCCTGCAAGCTGGGCATCTTCCGCTATGCACCTCTAGCGGAACCCCCTTTCAGCTTGCTAGCTGCGTATGTTGTTCAGCACTATCGCTCAACAAAATACCGCCAGGCACGTCTACCGGACGCTGCTTCCTACTGCATTTAGCGGAGGCCACGCCTCACTCTGACAACGACCGCCACGCGGCGTTACCGTCAGACTGTCCCTACGGGACACGGGGACTTGTCAACAGTCTACGACGGCCCTGATCAGGCACGTTGACCCCCGTCATTTGGGTACTAAAGCTTGGGCTCGCTACCCAACACTCTCTGCTCCGTGCAGCTCCCCCTCAACAAATAATTTGCCGACCATCCGGAGGTCTATCTTAGCCGGGGAGTGGGGGACTCCCTGGGGGGCCTAGCAGGGGCCCACCCGAAAGGGTATAAAGCGTTTGCTCAGTAAAACCAACGGTTGACAACGCACTGACGCTAATTATGCTCTTGCAAGTCTAGCGGAAGAAAACGCTTCAAACCGCCGAACAACTCCCCAACCAAGATTGCCCTCCTTGACTGGGGACTTGGGGGACTTGTACATACATGTACATTTGCAAGCATAATTAGCTCTAATGGGCTACGCTCATTCTACCGCCAAAGGTACTAACTCCAACCAAGGGAGTGACATGCAGACACACCGCCAGGCGGGCTACAGCCCCAACGTCGGACCACCTCCAGATCGCCGCCGACGCGCCGCCACGCGCCGCTCCAAGATGGCATCAGAAGCTTCTGAAACTGGGAACTGAAGCATATCAGTCCCACATCGAAAACAAAGAGAAGATCAACCTCTTCCTCACCTATAAAAGGTCCTCTCCTCTCTCCTCATTAATTTCGCATTCAATACTTACCTACTGTTACTTTGTCAACATAAATACATTGACTAACTTAGGCATCGGAGAGTTGAAGACCGCCCAACGCGGTCTCCCTCTGACTTCCTTTGTATTTTACTTGACAGGTAGCGGAGGCTCTGCAAGCACCACAAGTACCGATCCGCCCACCGGATCAGCGTTAACAAAGGTTCAGCTACCGCCGAATTTTTAGACATTAACAGTTAGAATTATGATTTCAATATATTTTCTTTCTATTTTTGTGGATCTAATTTAATTTTTGACTAGTCTAGTTAACTTGTTAGTATCAGGTAACTAACTTTCCATTAATTTTGATAAATTCATTTAATGAAGAGTTTAATATTACTTCAATTTACCAAATTTCATGGGTTAGAATTACGATATTAATTTTATATATATATATATTGTTCAAGTAAATCCAGAATATGTGTTTAACACAAACTCTAGATTACTTGACCTAGTTGTAATAAGGTTTTAAATTAGAGATATTCTCGGAGATATTCATAGATATCCGATTAATCGTACGATTATCTTTCCTTGTACAACTCTGTTTCTATGTCTTGTAATCCTCTATATAAAGAGGTCCCTATTATCAATGAAAGTACAACTCAATTCTCTCCCAATTCAGTTTTTCTTAAACACGTTATCAGCACGAAACCCTAACCCAGAAACCAATAGCCAAACCCTGATTCAAGAAGCTAAACCCCTAAATTCAAATACAAAACCTTGAAGCCTTTTCTGCCTCCACCTTACACCTTGAAGCCCTCCACACCAGGACAACCATAACCTGCCGGAAACCTACCGAACCGGCCACCGGAAGCTCCAAACCACCCGCAGCAAATACTCAACCGGTTCACCACCTTCTGGACCTCCAATTGCTACCAAATTTTTCCAGCGGCAGCGTCTTGATCTTAGGATTCAGGAACCGGAATTTTTTTTTCCCGGAATCGGCCTTAAAGTTTCCGAACCGGCCACTAAAAGCAGCTGCACCGTTGAACCGCTAGAGAGAAGAAAAAAAAAAAAAAAAAAAAAGGAAAACAAAAAGAAGGCATCCCAGAAGCCCAAGCTCAGAGGCCCACAGACGCAGGCCTACCTCGGCAGCCACGTCAGCACGCCACGTTAGCCAGCCACATTAGCTCCGACAACTTTTCTGGCCACCTCCAGCCATTTTTCTGGCCACTTTTCGGCGACTTTTTCCTGCCAAATTTCCAGCGACCTATTTCAAGGTTTTTTTTTTTTTTACTAAAAGTTTCCCTTTTTTTGAGTTTTTTTATTCAATTTCTTTTTTTTTTTCTCGGGGACTTGCAAACTCCCTTCTTCTACCCCCTTTCTTCATCATAGGGAAGACCTAATTAACCCGAATTGTGGGGGTTCGTGCTCACTCAAAGCTTGGAGCTTGTAGAGTCCTCCAAACTTAGAGTTTGTTGAGAAGTTATGATCGACCACAAACACATCATTGTTTCGATCTAATCCAATTCCTCTTGAAATCGGATTTCTTGGAAGCGACTATGCTCAGAAATCCCTAATTTCTTGGAAGTGACTACGCTCAGAAATTCTATTGTTTTCGTGGTAGCCTTTTTCGCTCCGAAACAAACCTAATTTCTTGTTCTCTTTCAGAATATGTAACTTGAACAAACTGGACTTCGTTCCATTGGGAACAACTAGCTCTGGATATCACAAGTGGGTTCGTCATGTCCGCCAGCATCTCAAGGCCGATGGAATCTTGGATACGATTCTTGAGCCTATCCAATATGTGCTAACTGTTGAGCAAGCTTAAGCTTTGGAAGCAAATAGAGCAGCCTTGGAGGCAAATAAGGTGAAAGCCATCATCCTAATGACTCGTCATATGGATGATTCACTCTAGTACGAGTATATGAATGAAGAAGACTCCAGAAGGTTGTGGGTCTCACTCGATGAAAGATTTGGCAACTTCCGTGACCCCCTGCTTCTTGACCTAGAAGTGTGATGGCATAGCCTCTGCTTTTGTAATTTCAAGACAGTTCTTGACTACAGCTCGGAAGCACTTCGCATTAAATCCTTTATGGAATTCTGTGGAAAAGATATCATAGATGCGATGTTAATTGAGGGGACTCTCTCTACCTTCTCTGTCTCTGCTTTGACGGTTGCAAAGAACTATCGAATCGATGTTACTGCATGACGGATCACAAGGTTTCATGAGCTCATTGGAGCTATGAATGTCACTGAAAAGCATGACAACATCCTTGTGAAGAACTATAATTTGAGACCTGTGGGAACAAAGCATATTCCAGAGTCCAATTATAGTCGCACCCCTAAGGGAGGGCGCCAAGAGCAAAACCCTAAATCTAGGGACAATTCGGGACGTTCTGGTCCATATTCTTGCTCTAATGAGGAAGGTAACCGCTAAAATAGGCTGACACAGAACCGAAGAGGTCAACGTGGAAAGAGAGAAAGAGAGGCAACGCCTCTGGCCATGTTGGTGGCGCCACCAACACTAAGAGCCATCCTAATGACGCTTTCAAAGTGCCTCAATCAATGGAATCTGAGCACAGAGATGTATGTTCCCGGTGTGGAGTGTCCGGTCATTGGGCACACATTTGTAGAGCTCGTAGAAATATTGTCACCACCTACAAAGCATATTGTGAAGCAAGAGAAGCTCAATATGTGGAACAAGAACATCAAGAAGATGATCTAGAGTGAAGGGTTGAAGACTTCAAATCTGGCTGGGATCAATAGATCGCCAATTCTGTTTAAGTCTTTATTTTTCCAAGAGATGTAACAGGCAATTGCTATATACTTTGTAGTAAATGCCGTTGGTTTAGTTTTTCTTCACATATGCTCATCCAAAATGAGTATGATGTCTAGAAAGGTTTTGAGATAAGTGGTACTTAAGCGAGCTTTGCTCCACCGACATCTCTCTACTCACCTGGTCATATTTATTTCAGAGTTACCGAAAGAAGTCAAACGACTACCTTTGTTTTGCATTAGCTAGCATTTGGATTAGATTCTCCTAATGGTTAAGAGACAATGATGTACTCCGTTGGCTTATGAATAAAATTTCGAGTTCTTTTCATTATGACTCCATTTTGAATCTGAGCATATTACTTTGTGACTACGATGGCTGGGCCATCAGTATTAATTCAAGGACATGGAATAGCCCAAGTTACCCTGCCAAATGGCACCTTGATTATTGTCACAGAAACTCTCTACGCTCCTAGGGAAAATCGCACCTATGAATAGCCAACGGATTCCATGCGAAAACGCATGTAGAGGACGGAAATAAGTTCCTTAGCAATACCTCTAATGATTGCGAACAAAGACACATCTTAGAGAAGTTTATGTGTCTCTCTAGTGGACTCTATGTCACTATTCGAGCTATTAAATCCAATAAAGTCATGAGAGAAGATCTCTTGGATTTAGACACATATTGGCTTTGTCACGACAGGATAGGTCATCCTGGCCCTGATATGATGATCTGTCTAATAAAGACTTCACATGGATATCCATTCTCTCGAGCGAAGCGAAGCATGAATCAAAAGTTGATTCCTGGACTAAGTGTGACCGCCGCCGCTGCCTCTGGCTCGGCCGCCGTCCACCACCAGCCTAGGGCTGGCACAGTCTCTATCCATGAAGCCATGAATGGCGTTCATCATGGTGATGGCGCCCTAGGTGATGCTGCAATCATTGACTTTGCTTCAAATAGCGTTTTAGATGCTCAGGCCCAACCAAAATCCTCATTGGTTGCTTCTAAAGCCTCTCCCTCGTTTTACAAAGCCTGTTCCTTAGGGAAATTAGGATTGAGACCGTCCTATGCAAAGGATATGAAAATACTCATTCTGTTCTTACATAGAGTCCGTGGGGATTCTGTGGACTAGTTCAACCAACTTGCGGACGTTTAAATATCTCATGATGTTGGCTGACAAGCAAACACGCTGGTCATGTGTTGTGCCATTATCCACTTGTAATGCTGCTTATGCTACACTCCTAGCACATATCATATGACAACGGGCTCACTCCCTGGGTCATCCTATTAAGTCAATTGGATTTGACAATGCTAGAAAGTTTACATTGAATACTTTCGATGGTTATTGCAATGGGACTGATGCTTGACATCATATTCCCATGAACACACTCAAATGGTCTCGCGGAAACGACTACGATGGTAGCCCGGATATTGGTAATGCGCACCAATCTCCTTATTTCAGCTTGGGGTGATGCAATATTGTTGAGAATATATACATCCCACATGGGAAAAATGGGACCTTACCTATGGGTTTATAAGGGTTTGGGCCACTCCATCCATTGCCAATTGGTTTTGGATGTGAACCCCAGATTACTTTATCATGGTATCAGAGCGGGTTTCCCACGTGTGCATGCCTCGCGGCCACACGGACTCCACGTCACCCAAAGTTGTCCACGTGTATGGCTTGAAAATTCGCAACACGTGCGGGGGCGTGTTGAGAATATATACATCCCACATGGGAAAAATGGGACCTTGCCTATGGGTTTATAAGGGTTTGGGCCACTCCATCCATTGCCAATTGGTTTTGGATGTGAACCCCAGATTACTTTATCAAATATCATACAGCTATACTAATTCGTCTACAACCCACCGCCACTCACTCTATCTCTGTGTTACAGCTACTGACTGGGTATAAGTATTTCGTACTTACGCACATTTGAGTGAGCCATTTATGTGCCAATTGCGCCACCACAGCGCACTATGATAGGTCCTTATAGATGAATGGGCAACTCAGTTGGATTTGAGACTCCAACAATCGTCCGCCACTTAATGCCCTTGCAAGGCGATCTCCGTACCACTAGATTTGCGGGTTGCCACTTTGATGAGACAGTCTTCCCGTCGTTAGGGGGAGATAAAAACACGAATGTTCAGCAGGAACGATAGGACTCGTCGTGGTCTGTCCCCATTATGTCTCATCTCGATCCCTGTTAAAGTGACGAGATCACACATCTACTGCAAATATGCCTGCAGGGAAGGACGTCCCTACGAGAGGACATAGTGCCACCCTACACAGAGCTAGGCATGGAGCCAACACCAAAGAGAGTGGCACTCTAGCATTATAGGCCATGGCCTAAGCTAGGATGCATGGGAGGCTCGTGGGTTTGAAGGATACTTTGGCACAACCAAATTCTTGAATCATCGACACTCAAAATCCGTCTCATGATAATCTTCCGGATTATGGTTATTGTACATACCGCCTATATTACATACCGCTAAGCATAAGCAACGACCTCGTACGGGTCCCACAAGCCATGGTGGGGCCAACCACGACATGCATCCGGTAGTCCGACACCCGAGCTACCTCGCTATGGTGGAGGTCGGCCGATACCTCGTAGGGAGGCCACCCTTCTATGATCTTCAAGAGGCTTCAAGAGAAGCAATATGTGTATTATGTCCCACATCGGAAATATAGAATAGAATGGGACTTCCTTTAGCTATAAAGGGAAGTCCTCCCCTTCTTGGAAGGGATGGATCCATGATCCCCTCACTTGTATCACTACAAAGGTCACTTGACCTCACTCATAGTAGAAACTCTAATGGGACGTAGCCTTGCCTCAAGGGCAAGGTGAACCACTATATATGCGGTGTCATCTCTCTCTCTCTCCCCATCATGCTTCTTAGTTACCGTATTCTTCAGTAGAAACATTGGCGCTAGAAGGAGGGGCCCTAGGTTTGGGTGTGAACCTCCGACCTTCAGTAAGGGTCATGTACATAAGCTTCCGGGTACATGGGTACATGCAGGACACCCACCCTCAACCTCACCCAAGCCTTTGAGCCAACAGGTGCTATAAGCTTCCGGGTACTTGAGTTAGCGGGACTTTCATGAGCCACCGGGTACTCTGAGCCACTGGGTACTAGAGTCAACAGCGGTAACTTGGAGCCTCCGGCACCCATTTCCAATACCTCAGCTCTCGACACCCGGAGATAAGTACCAGCATGGGCACCTGCTAGCCTCCTTCACCAACTACTTGCCATGACTCAGACACTCATCCGGGGTTGAAAGGAGGAGAAAAGGAAAGCTATGGGTTTCTGTTCATTTCAGCATAACGGCTCACCGCCCATCATAACCGATCAGGGCAAGCTTCCACGCAGCCCCTTCCCAGGTCGAACCCAACTCATCCCCTCGGATAACATTGGTCGCCCCAGAGCTAGCACAACCAAACCTTCCGGGATCGGTCTTTCAACAGAACTTGTCGCCATCCGGGAACCAGCATACGTACACAGCTCTCTTCCGGGTTCAAATTCACACAGACTATCCGGTACCCACTGGTGCAAGTCTTTTACTCTATCCGGGAACCACTTAAGAAAAATCTCTACGAGTCCCGCTGACATGGCTTAGCGATCAACCCACCGGCAATCCTCAGTGCACCCGCTCCCACAAGCAAAGCAAGCTTGCTTAGTCTAGCAGTCACTGGCACCTTGGTAATATTCACCGGCACCTTGCTTAGTCTATCCGGGCGTGATTTGCTCTAGACACCCGGTGTCCCATCCCGATGACACCCACTGGCCCCTCCACACCTCGGCTCCGACCCAAAGAAATCACGCTGAACAGTGTAACTCAAGTGCTTCCGGCATCTTGGAAGCTCCTCGGTGGGCTTAATGTTTACAGTCCCTGGCGGCACCATCAGACGAGCCTCATGTGCTCTGTACACCCAAGAAGAACCATGGTCACCCATTTATCTACTTTGGACACCCATGGATGTCTATCTCACTCTTATTTACTCTGGGCAGTACGAACTGTGCTTTGCGTTCTTCTCTGAGTAATTGGCAGCAATGGTACACCGGCGGGACTCAGCTGTGCTCGGACACCAGAAACAGCAGCTAAAATAAAGCTAAGTTTCTCAGCTAGCTCTACGTCTTCTTATTCCATATCAGCTTACTGCCTGCTTGTCATAGACCTTGACTTACCTATGTATCCGTGTACACTGTCCTCTTGTCTATGCTACACATCACACCTTAATTATGTGCCGCATGCAAGTACATAGGCTGTCCACTGGACACCTAGCTAGCCCACATAAGTTACGTTATGTATTGATAAGTATGAAGCATACATACATAATTAACATGGGCACATATAATTGGACTTGATTTATTCCTCTATATTTCAACACACATATAGAGCTATTATATACATGCTATATAATCAATACACATGACCTATTGTAGCTGTGATTTATTACCAATTGTGCATAGGACTATCAAGATAAACATAGGCATCCCTGTATTAGTTCTCTTACTGATGTGAGTCGCCTAATTATAAATGTCGGCCATGCTTTACATAATGTGTTAATTACTAGCAAATGCATGTTCCAATCTTGCTATGACACACATGAACAAAATATCATACTTGTCTGCTTGTGCATGCCTACTGCTAGCAGCTCTATATTCATGCTCTCACCTCTATTACTATATACTTATCTTACATACAAGCTACTCTACTGCTTATTCCACTTATTTGTGTGTTTCAAAATATTCTATCATATGTTCAGTTACATAAGGCATGTCTCACAACCACAAATTAATTAGTTTTCACCAAATTCACACTTGCTCACGCTTGTGGACTTCAAGCATTTGGTTGTCTATTAATGTCGTGTAGTTATAACTACGCTATGTTTCAACATGATTATATGAAGTCTCAATATTTAGTCAATCTAATTATATAAACAAAGTTGCTAATCCCTTATCTTATATTAAAAACTCATATAACAGAGCATCACTTCCATAACCGAACTATTGAAATGCTCATTCAAAACAATGGAGCGTCATGCTTGGACAACTCCAACATGATTTGGTATTCGGGTCAATCCCAATTCTCACCTCCTCCAATTAGCACAAGGTAAGTTCTCATTTATACTTTTTCAAATCAGAGCTAATGCAATGCTTTACATGCTTCAAATAACGATTTCTATAATCTAAGCATGCCTACAAAATGTGATAGTCCCGATATCATATCTATTATGCCTATGTATTAACGTAATGCTTTATTTAATTGCAAACCAATTAAAATTGCTACATATATACATGTGACACTAAACAACGTGTTACGTGCAACACTTCAAATCCTCGCCCAGAGCGCGGTACCCCCAGGGGGTAAATCAAGGTCAAATCCTTGCATAAAACCCTCCAACCATGTGAGGTACCCCAACGGGGTTACGAGGCACAATCCCTCATTCTACCCGGGGCCACGCCACCGGGTACCGAATGCCAAGGCTACCGGATACCCTTACGGGGTTACGAGGCACAAATCATCATTCTACCCGGGGCCATGCCACTGGGTAAAGGAGGCTTACCGGCCCTCATTCAATCCCATTGGGTTAAGGAGGCTCAAGCCCTCATCAATCCCACCAGGATCACGGGCTCACTCACCCTCATCGGGTACATGAGGCCCCGAGCCTATCTACTCCACTAGGTATACGAGTCAGTCAACCCTTATCGGGTACCGGAGGCCCGAGGCCAGACAACCCTCATCGGGTACCGGAGGCCCGAGGCCAGACAACCCTCATCGGGTACCGGAGGCCTAAGGCCAGACACCCTCATCGGGTACCGGAGGCCCATGACCAGAAATACTCTATCGGGTACGAGACACCAATCTCACCCCACCGGGATCATTGGATCAATCACCCCATCGGGTACCAGAGGAAGCAGGCCCTCACGTTACCCCATCAGGTACCAACGTCGTTGCACACGAGGCTTACAGGCCCTCATAAACCCTCTACTCGAGCGAGGTATCCCAACGGGATAACTAAAGGGTAGCTCCCTTACAGAAGCCAAGGTCCAGTCCCTTGCATCAAAATCCTCACCCAGAGCGCGGTACCCAGGGGGTAAGCCAAGGTCCAATCCCTTGCTTTTGAGTCATCCCACCTCCCGAGCGTTCCCTACACTTGGGAGACTTATTCATATCACTTATCACAAGTGGTGGTAGTTCCCGACCGGGACTATCATTGAGCTTCACGCTCATACTTTTCGTGCTACTGTCTATTAATGGAAATATTGAAATTTTTTCGCCTATTGTTGCTCGCAACAATTAAATTTCTTTTACATCCCATTAATAAGACCATAGGACAAAACTCATACAACCTATCACCCACTCAACACGAGCGAACTCAAGTCCAAACTTCGATTTTACTAACTACGTGACTTGGGGGATCGGCGAGTAATAAACACTCCCGATCCCAACACATATGTATCACGTGCATACAACATTACATATCATTATGTGCCATCGTGTTCATCACACATCTTTGAATCATATGCACTTTGTATACTATCACAACCACATACATTTTTGACTTATACGTCGTATGTCAACATTACATAATATGAGCATCCACACCATGTGTAACATGCATCTCACATAAACATTCATGCACCCCGACGCATTTAACTCAAATGTCACTTCGATTGCCCTAGCGAAATCAATATACTTTTGTGCACTCTCATCTTCTTTGCAGGTACTAGCCTGATGCGGGCCCCAGGGCACCAACATACCCGTACAGTCCCTTCTTACTTACGGAGTTAGGGGACTAGTATGGGTATGGCGTTCAACGAGATCATCACTCATACTTGGCGGCATCACATTTAAACTCCCCAACCAAGAAGCGCTTCTCACTCGGGGACTTGGGGGACTTGTACATACCGCCTATATTACATACCGCCAAGCATAAGCAACAACCTCGTACGGGTCCCACAAGCCATGGTGGGGCCAACCACAACATGCATCCGGTAGTCTGACAACCGAGCTACCTCGCTATGGTGGAGGTCGGCTGATACCTCGTAGGGAGGCCACCCTCCTATGATCTTCAAGAGGCTTCAAGAGAAGCAATATGTGTATTATGTCCCACATCGGAAATATAGAATAGAATGGGACTTCCTTTAGCTATAAAGGGAAAGGGAAGTCCTCCCCTTCTTGGAAGGGATGGATCCATTATCCCCTCACTTGTATCACTACAAAGGTCACTTGACCTCACTCATAGTAGAAACTCTAAGTGGACGTAGCCTTGCCTTAAGGGCAAGGTGAACCACTATATATGCGGTGTCATCTCTCTCTCTCTCTCCCCATCATGCTTCTTAGTTATCGTATTCTTCAGTAGAAACAGTTATCGTTGGGGGACGCCTCAACGTTAGAACCTATTCCTGAGAATATAGAGCTCTTTGAAAATTACACTAGTATACATGAGACGTGTGATAAAAACTCCATCATAATTGATGATGTAGTTGCGCATTTCGTTGCGCATGAGTTTGTTGAGTCTGATGATATCGAACCACGCTCCGTTGATGAATGAATGCCAACGTAGAGAAATTTGGTCTAAATGGAAAGATGCGATCCAGGTTAAGTTGGATTCTCTAACGAAGAGGAAGGTTTTCGAGCCAGTGATGCCAACACCTCTTAACATAAAACCTATTGACTAAATGGGTCTTCGTTAGAAAGCGTGTTGAGAAAAAGAGATGGTAATCTCACCTTTTGGGGCAAGGCTTCTCACAAAAAGCCCTGGAATCGACTACGATGAGACATATTCTCTCGTAATAGATGTCATTGCACTCCACTACCTTGTCAGTTTGGTAGTTTCCAAATAACTGAACATGCAGCTTACAAATGTGGTCACTACATATCTCTATGGGATCTAGATACGGAATATACATAAAGGTTCGTGGTGAACTTCATTTACCCAAGTCAAGTGACTTTAGACCACGGAGAGTGTTTTACAAAGAGGTTGAAACGCTCACTAAAGTGACTACTTGATTGGGAAGGGATATGCCCACGTGTTTCCATAACAAGTTTCAGATTCTATCACTGTTCATGTTAGACATGCTCGTCATTGGTAGCCCTTAAAGAGTTAAGGGAAACCGCTGAACACTTGAAATCCGATTTTGAGATGAAAGATTTTAGGAGAACACGGTTATGTCTCAGTTTGGAATCTGAGCATCGTGTTGATAGATGCTTAGACATTTTAACAAGGTCAAACCTTCAAGCACCCCTATGATCGTCTGTAGTCTTGATCCTCAAAAGGCCTCTTCGTCTAAAGGATGATGACGAAGATGTGCTAGAGGCAAAATTGCCTTACTTAAGTACAATAGGCGCATTATTATACTTAGCTCAATGCACAAGACTCATTTTCCGTGAACTTGTTAGCTAGATATAGCTTTGCGCCGATGCGATGCCATTGGATTGGTGTAAAAGATATCTTTCAGTACTTGAGATGTACGATTGATATGGGCTTGTTCTATCCCTACAGAGAGACGATGGATTCGGACCCATCACACACTAGGAACGCCGCCAACACTGGCCTGCGTCCTCTATCCCCATCCCCAAACAACATGTGTTTGGAAGGTTTTGCTGATGTTGGGTATCTCTCTGACCCACACAAAAGTCTTTCCAAACTGGTTAAGTGTTCACCATGGGTAAAGACCGTGATATCTTGGAAGTTTACAGAACAAACCCTAGTCGCTATATCTTTGAACAATGCAGAGATTATTGCTCTTCACGATGTGGTTTGAAGTCTACCATAGATGAGCCTACAAGCATTTAGGATAATGCTGCTTGTTTTGAACAAATGAAGCAAGGCTACATCAAAAGCGACAACACCAAGCATAATCAGCAACAACAAACTCTCCTCAAGATCCAGAATATGTGTCTGGCCCAAACTCTAAGTTACTTGACCTAGTTGTAATAGGGTTTAGAATTAGAGATATTCTCGAAAATATTGATAGATATCCGATTAATTGTACTAATATATTTCCTTGTACAACTCTGATAATATGTCTTATAATCCTCTATATAAAGAGGCCCCTATTATCAATGAAAGCACGACTCAATTCTCTCCCAATTTTGGTTTTCCTTAAACACGTTATCAGCACAAAATCCTAACCCCTAAACCCTAAATTTGCAGCCTTCAAACCCTAGCAACCACCGCCTCATATATTGAATCCCACAATCCCAGGATTCCAGAACCGGCGGCGGAACCACCAGAACCGGCCGGAAAACCACCGAACCGGCCACCGGAAGTATCGAACCAGCCCTCCAAGAAGAAAAAAAGGGATCCCTGCACCGATTCACCACCTTCTGAACCTCCGATTGCTACCAAATTTTGCCACCAGCAGCGCCTCGATCCCAAGATCCAGGAACCGGAAACAGAACTCTAAAAACCGGTCCAAAAGCCGCTGATCCGGCCTTTAGAAAAATCGGTAGAAGAAAGAAAAAAAAATGAAAAGAAGGCAGCTCAAGCCCAAGCCCAAAGGCCCACTGACGCATGCCCACTGCCACGTCATCACCGGGACCCATTGCCACGTTAGCGACCAGAACCCATTGCCACGTCAACAACTGGACCCCACTGCCACGTTAGCACAGGGACCCACTACCACGCCAGCAACCGGACCCCACTACCACGTCAGCAGACAGACCCCAGCACCACGTCAGCACCGGTCAACTTTCCGGCCACTTTTTCGGCGACTTTTTCCTGTCAAATTTTTTGGCGACCTATTTCGAGGTATTCTTTACTAAAAGTTCCCATTTTTGAAGTTTTTATTTCTTTTCTCTTCTTTTTCTCAGGGACTTGCAACATCCGTTCTTGTACCCCCCCCCTTTCTTCATCATAGGGGAGACCTAATTAAGCCAAACTGTGGGAGTTCGTGCTCACTCCAAGCTTGGAGCTTGTTGAGATCTCCAAACTTAGAGTTTGTAGAAAATTTATGATCGACCACTTACGTCAATGTTTCGATCTAATCCAATACCTCTTGGAATTGAATTTCTTGGAAGCGATTATGCTCAGAAATTCCTAATTTCTTGGAAGCGATCAGTATTAATTCAAGGACATGGAATAGCCCAAGTTCCCCTGCCAAATGGCACCTTGATTATTGTCACAGAAACTCTCTACGCTCCTAGGGCAAATCACACCTATGAATAGCCAACGGATTCCATGCGAAAATGCATGCAGAGAATGAAAATAAGTTCCTTTGCAATACCGTTAATGATTGCGAACAAAGGCATATCTTAGAGAAGTTTATGTGTCTCTCATCGTCATCTTTTGCCTCTGGCACTTCTTCATCGTCATCTTTTGGACGAAATTGATCCTTCTTTGGATCAAGACTACGGACGACCATTGGGGTGCTTGAAGGCTTAATCTTGTCAGTGTTGAAACGCCTAAGCATCTTTTAGGTATAAGCTGATTGATGAATCAGGATACCATCTTTACGGTGCTCAAGTTCTAAACCGAGGCAAAACCGTGTTTTCCCAAGATCTTAATCTCAAACTCGGATTTTAAGTGTTCAGCGGTTTCCCTCAACTCTTTAAGGGTGCCAATTATGTTCATGTCATCGACATAAACCGCTACTATTGCAAATCCGGAACTTGTCCTTTTTAAGAACACATGGGCATAGTTCATTGTTAACATATCCCTTCCCAATCAAGTAGTCACTAAGACGGTTATACCACATCCGTCCGGATTGTTTCAATCCATATAGTGAGTGTTTCAATCTTATAGCAAACGCGCTCCGTGGTTTAGAGCCACTTGATTTGGGTAACTGAATTCCATCTGGAATCTTCATGTATATCTCTGTATCTAGATCCCCATATAGATACGTAGTAACCACATCCATAAGCTGCATGTTCAGTTTTTCGGAAACTACCAAACTGACAAGGTAGCGGAACGTTATGACGTCCATTACGGGAGAATAGGTCTCATCGTAGTCGATTTCAGGGCGTTATGAGAAGCCTTGCTCCACAAGGCGTGCTTTGTATCTTACAATCTCGTTTCTCTCATTACACTTTCTAACGAATACCCATTTGTGACCAACTGGTTTAGTGTTGGGCGGTATTGGTACAACTTTACCAAATACCTTTCTTTTCGCTAGAGAATCAAGTTCTGCCTGGATCGCATCTTTCCACTTTGGCCAATCAGCTCTACGTTGGCATTCATCAACGGAGCGTGGTTCGATGTCATCTGTCTTAATAATCTCACGCGCCACTGAATACGCGAATACATCATCAATGATGATGGAGTTTCTTTCCCACTTCCCATGTACACTAGTGTAATTTACAGAGATCTCTACGTTCTCAGGGATAGGTTCTGACATTGAGGCGTCCCCCAATGATGTCTCTTGGACATAACCATAATCCAGAACATTCTCATGGGACGGATTTTGAGTATCAATGATCAAAGGATTTGTTTGTGCCTCATTCGTTCTCTTTCTAGGGCGAGTATCCTTCGAACCAATCGGTCTACCGTGCTTTCTTGCGGGACCTGCGGCCATAGAAGCCACATCATTGCCACGCTGGGCGATGACGCCATCTCCTGGTGTCATAGGAGTGGCGTGATGTCCAGTCTTCGGGACATCGATCCTTGCAGGCACGTTTGCAGCGGGTATGTGTGATCTCGTCACTTTAGCAACATCAGTAAACGCATCAGGCAGAGTGTCCACTACGTTCTGGAGCTCGATTATTCGTCGCACTTCAAGTTCAGACTGTGCGGTACGGGGATCGAGATGAGACATAGTGGGGACAGACCACGACAATTCCTGTCGTTCCTGTTGAACATATGTGTTCTTATCTCCCCCTAACGATAGGAAGACTGTCTCATCAAAGGGACAATCCGTAAATCTAGCGGTAAAGAGATTGTCTGTCAAGGGTTCAAGGTAGCGGACGATAGTTGGAGATTCATATCCAACATAAATGTCCGTTCGTCGTTGTTGACCCATCTTAGTACGTTGTGGCGGCGTAATAGGCACATAAATGGCACACCCAAAAATGCGTAAGTGCGAGATATCAAGCTCGTACCCAGTCACTAGTTGTAACGCAGAGTAAAGATTGGGTTATAGTGGGTCGTAGACGAATTAGCGTCGCTGCATGCAATATTGCATATCCCCAAGCAGAAACAGGAAGACTGGTGCGCATAACCAATGTCTGTGCTATCATCTGTAGTCGTTTGATAGCAGCTTCTGCGAGACCATTTTGGGTATGAACATGGGGAACTGGATGCTCTACATCAATCCCCAGTGACATGCAATAGTCATCGAATGTTTTCGATGTAAACTCCCCAGCATTATCAAGTCGAATTGACTTAATTGGATGGTCAGGGTAGTGAGCCCGTAGACGGATAATCTGGGCAAGGAGTTTAGCATAAGCAGCATTTCGAGTGGACAATAGCGCGACATGTGACCAGCGTGTCGACGCATCAACCAATACCATAAAGTACTTAAAAGGTCTGCATGATGGTTGAATTGGTCCACAGATATCCCCTTGGATTCTCTGTAAGAACGGAATGAGTATTTTGGGATCCTTTGCGGAGGACAATCTCGGTCCTAATTTCCCGAAGGAACAGGCTTTGCAAAATGAGCGAGGGGCCTTAGAAGCAACCAATGAGGATTTTGGTTGGGCCTGAGCGTCTGTAGTGCTATTAGAATAAAAATGTGTGACTACATCTCCCATCATGGTGTTGGAGCCATGGGAATTAGTATGTATGGCGTCATGGCCATTGGGAGGAACAACCATGGCGTCATGCTCATGGTTGGCGCCATTTATGGCGTCGTCACGAGGGACTTGGGCGGCCCTATGGCGTCCCAAGACAACTGCAGCACCAGATGCTGCGGTGGCTGTTGTCTTACTTAGTCCTAGAATCAATTTTCGATTCTTGCTTCGTCTCACTCTGAAGAATGGATGTCCGTGTGAAGTCTTTAGTATACAGAGCATCATATCACGACCAGGATGTCCTAGTCGGTTATGCCAAAGCCAATATGTGTCAAAATCCAAGAGATCTCCTCTTATGACATTATTGGATTCAATAGGTCGAATCAGTGACATAAAGTCCACTAGATTGACACATAAGCTTCTCTAAGATGCGCTTTCGTCCGCAATCATTAGATGTAATGCAAAGGAACTCTTTTCCATTCTCAGTATGCGTTTCCGCATGGAATCCGTTGGCTCTTATATCTTTGAAGCTCAATAAGGTTCGATTTGCCTTAGGAGCATAGAGAGCTTCAGTGACTTTAATCAAGGTGCCATTTGGCAATAGGAATTGGGCCATTCCATGTCCTTGAACTAAACCTGATGGCCCAGCCATCGTAGTCATAGAGGAATATGTAGGCAACATCTCTAAGAATAATTGCCTATGTCGTAGAATGGTGTGCGTAGTCGCACTCACTACTACAAAAATCGAAACACACAACACTCATCACACAACAGAACTTAAATTTGCTGTTGTGTATTAACACAAACTCTATCATACAACGGTACAAATATGTTTCTGTTGTGTGAATGTAAGCAAATTGAAAACTTTTTTTTTAGGAATATATTGCACAACTGAGTTGAGTAGTTTCCATTGTGTGAATGTGAGGCCTAGATGGAGGGAAATGAGCACATAATTCCCTCCTAGAAGGAGCTCAATTCGAACTATCCACACAACAGTTTTTTTGATATCTGTTGTATAAGAAATGTTGTATGAACTTTGAGAAATCCTCTAGGTACACCTAGTGAAAGATGCACAAATTTGTACAACAGATTGTCATATTTCTGTTGTCTCAGCATGTAAGCAACTCAACAAGTTGCATAGCGCGGCAAAATTTCAATTTGATGAAACCTATATAGGCACAGGCGGCAAATTTTCCCTCCCAACCTGCTTTTTCATCATACTCTCACACAACGGTCATTTTCATCTGTTGGGGGAGAAACTTGAGACAAATTGAAGTTTCCCACCAAACAATTTAACTGAAGCCCGACAACCACTCTTATTCCTTTACTTTCCCCTAATTACTCCCACCAAGCCCGACAATCCCTAGACCCAGCCACATCTCGACCTAATTGTAGAGAAAAGAAAACAAAAGCTCTCGACCCTTTCGACCTTCTCCCTCTCAGTTCTTGAACACTCTAGGTCCTCTCTCTCTCAGACCTCGGCGCCGATGGAGGTCATGGCGTTCGTGCTGAGCTGATAGGACGACTTCACCGAGTCGACTCAGTGGCAAGACGGCATCTTCTACGCTCTCTGCACAGCCGACGCCCCTCGGTTCCTCCGTTGCTCTGGTCTCTCTCTCTCTCTCTCTGTTCGCTATGTATGATTCGATTTCATGCTTGATTTTCTATGGATTTGAGTAGAGGTTTGGGATCGGTTAAATTGATGAATAGAAGTTATATCATTGTGTAGTGCAAATTCGATTACCCAAATCTCTGCTCCGATTTACTCTTATCCTTGAAATCCTAATTCACCGGTTGTTCTTACTCTCCAGCGAGAAATTAGGGTTCGAATTGGGGCTCGCTCTTCACTTCTCCAAACCCGCCTCCAAGTCCGTCTACCCAATTGATAATCGATAATCGAAGCTCCACTTTGAGTTACCCTGACGTTATTCTTCATCGATTCTCATCATTACTCTCTCTCTCTCTATCTCTCTCGACTCTGTCTACTCCAGAATCTTCCACACTGCTTCTGTGGAAAATGAATACGGTGTGTTTTGTTTGAGCTCTTTAGTGGGTTCAACGTGTTTTGGAGAATGGTGTGGAATTGTTGCTGGGTTTTTGGTTTTCTGTGGAACTGTATCTGGGTTTTCATTTTCTTGAAGGGTTATGGTGATCCTGTTGTTTGGGATCAGATAGTGTCTGATCTGGGTTTAGTTATTGTGTTTGTTCTTCTTTCTGGGTTTTCTAAAGAGTTAGTGATCCATTGTGTTGAACTAATGGAGAATTTGCATTAATAAGAAGATAAAAACTTTGCAGTTGGAAAACTAGAAAATTGGATCTTTAGGTGTAATTACTGGGGTGCTTTGTGTGTGTGTGTGTGTTGTAGACAAATTTATGAAGAGTGAGAATCTTAATTGTGGGCTTTTGGTTTGGTGCGCATTGTTTTGAAGAAAGCAAGGATGACTAAAAAGGAAAATCTGATGCGAATGTAGCAAATGGGGAGTTGATAAATACTCTTGTGATTCTTTCTGGTGACCTTGTCCAAGTTGTTACAAAGGTATGCAATTCATGGCATTCCTTTAATCTGCTTCTCACATTGATTTGAACAATAGTGCGTGATGTAAATGTTGCTCTTTATAAATCATTCAGGGAGTTTTACTTCCAGCTGATGGTGTTGCTGGAAATATGTCTGGTGACAGAACTGAAGCTGTTACAAGTACTGTTTCTTCTAATGAGTGTTCAAAGAATGGTGCGAAGAAGTCAAGTGAGTCTGCCATAAATAAGAAGGGTGGAAGGTATTTTCTCAAATTTGGACTTGTATGTACCTATATCTGCATTGAATAGTTTACACTGTGTTGAGTGTAAAACAAGGTCTTTAGATTGCTGATTGGACTGAGCATGTCGTTTCCTCAGTTTTTGCTCAGTATGGCAACTGATTATACTGGCAGATAGTTTCTGCCACTACTTGTCTTACGTAGAAGAATGGGTTCCTTGTTTAAATCTGTTTTTCAAATATTATTCTTGATTCAGAGTTATGCATTCATATTTTACTCATTTAAGCAGGGTGCTAATGCAAAATGGGAATAGCTTTCATGGTGTTACACCCACAAGGGCTGGCAAGGAACATGGAGGGAGGAATATGCCACTGAATCATATTGAGAATGCCTCAGAACTTGAAAATAAGAGAAGTGATGAGGTAAACTTATCAGAGGTAATCTTTTTTTTTTAGGCATCATTTTGTTTCTTAAAACTTGATGAACTTGGTTGTACCTAAAGTCAAGTAGTTTACCACATCTCTGGCCAATTTTCTTAAGTAGCTCAAGCGTAAAGAATCCTAAATTACTGGCATAATCTGTCCACCTTGAGGAATGTAAAAGGATCGATCGTTGAAGTAGGAGTTTTACAATAGGTGATATGAATAGCAATGATCTACCTTTCCCTATCCGCAGTACACATCTTTGCACTATCTGATGATAGAATCCTCTAGTGTCAGCATGAACAAGAGGTATGCATTCTATTCTTCTTTTTATTTATATCATTTTATAGTTGAGAGTAACACTTTGGGCACCACCCTTGAGCTTTGGCCCCAGCCCTTTGTGCCTTAACTCTGGCATTAGAAGTGCTCACATGTTAATGTACCTCCACCAGTGTTCTGTGATGGACTTTTGGCATGTATCTCTTGAGTGAAAATGCCTCTTCGACTTCTCTTGGACATAGGCACTTTATAGGAAAGAAAGTGTATGTTAAGAAACTCTTCCAATAGTGCTCTACCACTTTGTGATATATGCTATACTCATTTGTGCTAATCGTTTGTATAGGCTGACAAAGTTCACGATACAAAGATGACATCCAAGCTATTTCCTTTCGGAGTATCTTGTGATCCTTCCGCTGTAATTGTTCAACGAGACATTCAATGCTGTGAGAGGACAACTTCAGAATACACTTCCTCTAGTTCAAATGTTGTTTCTTCAGGTTCCTCAACTTTGTTGAATCCAGCTGCTAATGTCTCAAGTCGTAATTCAGAAACAACATCAACTGAAATGATCCCTCATGGTTCAGAGTTAAATAAAAATGGCAAGGTAGAACTTATTATTGAAATACCCATGCTTGAGTCAACTTGAGTTATTCAGTGATTTCACTGATCATCATATGGTCTTCTTAAACGAGAATCAATTAGTTATCTGTCTTTACCAGCTAATTTATGCACCTGGGCACTAATACTAATATAAGAATACCTATGTTAAAATCTTCTGTAATTGCATTATAAGAGACTATAGACTTAGTCACCTAATACTAAGGAAACCTTACTGCTTGGTGATTCCAATTATTCTAGTATCAATTATCGTATAAATAACTTTTAGAAGTTGGTGTTCTGTCTTTACCAGCTAATTTATGCACCTGGGCACTAATACTAATATAAGAATACCTATGTTAAAATCTTCTGTAATTGCATTATAAGAGACTATAGATTTAGTCGCCTAATACTAAGGAAACCTTACTACTTGGTGATTCCAATTATTCTAGTATCAATTATCGTATAAATAACTTTTAGAAGTTGATGTTTTGTTTCCTAACTTACATAATCAAGTTGATATATTTTCTTTGGTTTTGGTGTTCTTTTAGGAATTTAAGCTCAACCCAAGAGCAAAAGTATTCTCGCCATCTTTTACAAAGCCCATAGCAGCCACCTCTCCTGCAGTGCCAACAGTGGCAAGCATGGGTTTTATACCAACCAACTGCCCCGTGGTACCTGGTCCTGCCGTCCAGCCAGAAGTTGGATCGAATCCAACTATGTACTGTGCCATTTTGGCTTGTGTACATTACTATGACCTGGTGATATTGATGAGCGCGAGATTGTTACCCCTGATGTCATGACCAAGTATTTCCTAGGTAATCCTAGGTAAATCAAAACCAGTTCAGTTCAATAGTATGTTTACCAATGCTTAGTACCCATTTTGTGCTATTCAAGTGACTAGTTTTGTTTTATTATTACTTTTATTATTTTGTTACCTTAAGAGATAAGGTGGGCTGATGGTTGCCGACGAAAAAAGAGGAGGGATGAAAGGTTAAGAAAGAAAAAGAAAAAGAAGGGGAGTACTGGAGAAAGAAGAGGCGGAGGGATCAGATCAAAAAAACAAAAAACAAAAAAGAAGAGGGAGAGAGAAAGAGGAAGGAATGAAGACAGAAGAAAAGAAGGGGGCGATTTGAAATGAAAAGGGGTATACCCTTCTTGTAGCTCCTTCCAGGGTTTCTTTTCAAGTTGCTTAGCATCTTTTATTGTTTTACTACTGTGAGTGACTTTGTTATATTCTCTGTTTTCATTTTTTCTTGTTGGTTTTACTTTGGCTTATTCATAATCTGTTAAAGCTTTTGAAGTGTTAACTAATTGGTTAAGTTTGGTGTCTGATGACATGAGTTTTGGAGTTATTTGACATTGCCACAAAGAAAGTCTCTTCCTAATATGCGCTGTGACATTTCCAAGCTTCTTGAGACTGGCCAGGAAGCTACAGCTCGGATTCGGGTAATTTCTCTTTTTTCATTGGGGTTAATTTACTTGCACAGTATCGAGAACAAGTTCTTAGTTTTTGGTTAGTAATTATTTGGTATATGTACTTCAGGTAGAGCATGTTATTAGAGAAGAGAATATGATGGCAACTTAGGAGATCATCAGGTTATTTGCTAAGCTTATTTCTATTCGCAGATTGAGGTCTGCTGTTCTTCTGCTGATTACTTCTTCTAAATATATTGCAAAGAAATTGGGGCCTTGTGTGCAATGAAGGAAGTTGACTCCTTCCTGATGGTCCTAGATCTGCAAAAAGTATAAAGCAATTGGAGCAGGTCCTTCCAGGTTTTATTGAAGCCAAAGGCAGCTGAAGGCTAAGAGCCATCGAGAATATGAATGATCCTGATTCATGTATAACTAGCTAGGAATTAATGCTCTTGCTTGGTACATTATCTAGTTACTTGAATGTATAGATGTTTGAATAATGATACTTGAATTATATGGATTATAGTATCGTTTATATCGTAATATATCGAGCATTATTTATGTGAATATTCTTCTTGTTGTCTAAGTTTCAGTCATACAACACAATATAAAATAATGTGTTGTATGACTGCAAAAGAGTTCAAAATTAAGGCTTCTCCTACAACAGTTACTAGATGTTAGCAAATTTGATTACAATATTCACACCACAGTTAACCAAATATAGTTTGTTGTGTGAACTAACAACCAACATCAGAAAACAATAAAATTCTGTTGTGTGAGATTCATAACACACAACAGAAATATAACTATCTTTGTTGTCTGAATGAATCAACAGACAACAGATATCATTTCATTGTAGTTGTGTGTTACTTATCTCAGACAACAAATAAAGAATTATAATTGTTGTGTCTTATACATCTCAGACAACAAAAAAGATTTATAACTGTTGTGTGTTATGAATCTCAGACAACAGCTAATTTCTTCTTTTTGTTGTCTGAATGACCATGTCAATGCCGAGGCATCTCCGCGCATGCCATGCCAGGCACATGCCTGCGCAGAATTCGCACAACAGAAATAATTATCTGTTGAGGAAATGGATATTGCACAACGGTGGAATCACCGTTGTGTGATTTTTCAATCACACAACACTCGTTTAGACCACAGTGAGGCTGGTCATCACACAACTCTAAATCTCCGTCGTCTGATTAACTTATTGTAATAGTGACTATCCGCAAGACATTGTAGTTCATCCATTCCTAAAAGAAAAGCTCATAATTAAAAAGGAGTCATAAAGAAAAGAACTCAACTTTTATTAATTAATAAGCCAAACGGAATTACATCATCGTTTCTTTAACCAAGGAAAATCTTAATCCAATAAACTAGCTAATGCAAAACAATGGTAATTCCAATGCAAATGTGACCAGGTGAGTAGAGAGATGTCGGTGGAGCAAAGCTCGCTTAAGTACCACTTATCTCAAAACCTTCCTAGACATCACACTTACATTGAGTACGCCTACTTTGAAGAAAGACTAATACCATTGGCATCTACTACAAAAATAATATGGCAATTGCCTACATCTCTTGGAAAATAAAAAGACTTAATCAAAATCGCCAGTTTCTGAGACTTGATCCTTGTAGTCTTCCACCCTTAGATCGAGATCGCCATCTTGATCTTCTTGTTCCATGTAATTTGCCTCCCTTGCATCACGATACATCTTGTATGCGTTTGTAACGTTCTGGGATGCTTTACACGCCTTTGCCCAATGTCCAGTTGATGCCTACATCTCTTGGAAAATAAAAAGACTTAATCAAAATTGCCAGTTTCTGAGACTTGATCCTTGTAGTCTTCCACCCTTAGATCGAGATCGCCATCTTGATCTTCTTGTTCCATGTAATTTGTCTCCCTTGCATCACGATACATCTTGTATGCGTTTGCAACGTTCTAGGATGCTTTACACGCCTTTGCCCAATGTCCAGTTGATCCACAATGAAGAAAAACATCATTATGGTCAGGCTCCCTTGATTGAGGCGCCTTTGGTGCGCGATTTGGACGACCATTGTTCTTGGTGGCGTCACCACCATGGCCGGAGGCTCCGCCTCTCTCTCTCTTCACACGTTGACCTCCACGGTTCCGTGCACGCCTCTCTTGGCGATTTCCTTCCTCTTTAGGGCGAGAATATGGACCAGGACGTCCAGGATTGTCCTTACTCTTAAGGTTTCGCTCCTTGCGCCCTCCCTTGGGGGCGCGACTATAGTTAGACTCCGGAATAGACTTGGTTCCTACGGGTCTAGCATTATAGTTCTTCACAAGGATATTATCGTGCTTCTCAGCTATGTTCATGGTGCCAATGAGCTCATGAATTCACATCAATCCGATAATTCTTTGAAATCATCAGTGCAGAGACGGGGAAGGTAGAGAGAGTCTTCTCGATCAACATCGTATCAGTTATGGCTTGGCCACAAAACTCCATCAGAGACTTGATACGAAGAGCTTCCGAGTTATAATCAAGCACAGACTTGAAATCACAAAAGCGGAAGCTATGCCATCTCACTTCTAAATCAGGAAGCAGGGAGTCACGAACGTTGCCAAATCGCTGCTCAAGTTCCACCCATAGTTTTCTAGGGTCTTCCTCATTGAGGTATTCACTTTAGAGCGTGTCATTCATGTGCCTTGTCATGAGAATTATGGCTCTAGCTTGATTTGCTTCAAAAGCAGTAGCTTGCTCAATGGAGAGCACGTTCTGACTAGGCTCTTGGATGGTTTCCAGAAGTCCATCAGCCTTAAGATGTTGGCGCACATCTCGGACCCACCTATGGTATCCTGCGCCAGTTGTCTCTAGTGGAACAAAGTTCAACTTATTTAGGTTACTCATCCTGAAAAACAACACAAGATTAGGGTTAGTTTTGGAGCGAAAAAGGCTACCACGAAAAATTATTAAATTTCTGAGCGTAGTCGCTTCCAAGAAATTAGGGATTTCTGAGCGTAGTCGCTTCCAAGAAAATCCGATTCCAAGAGGGGTTATGGATTAGATCCAAACAATGATGTATGTGGTCGATCGTTTTCTTCTCAACAAACTCTAAGTTTGGAGGACTCTACAAGCTCCAAGCTTGGAGTGAGCACGAACCCCCACAGTTCGGCTTTTGGTCTCCCCTATGAAGAAGAAAAGGGGGTAGAAGAAGTGATGTTGGAAGTCCCTGAGAAAAAGAGGAAAAACTCAAAAACGGGAACTTATAGTAAAACATACCTCTTAGGATTACAGAACGTATTTGGTCCTTGTCGTAGGATTTGGAGACAAGCTTCAGTCCTAGTGCAAGCAAGCAGACTTGTAGGATTGCAGCGTGGTCTCAAAGTCGCGGGGGTTGCGGAATTACGGAGTCGCGGGGTGGCAGGTTGGCGGAGTCGCGAGGCCGCGGGGTCGCGAGCGAGCGCAGGGTTGCGTGGGCAGCAGGCAGGGCCCGCACGCGAGGAGCAGCGAGCGTAGGGGCGCGTAGGAGCTGCGGTGGATTTGTTAAGAAGAGTTTTAGGGTTTTTGGTTTTTAGGGCTAGGGTTAGGGCTCGTGCTGATAACGTGTTTCAGGGAATCAGAAATTGTGAGGAAATTGCTGCGTATTCTCATTGATAATAGGGGCCTCTTTATATAGAGGATTACAATACATAGAATCTCAATCATACAAGGAAATTAATCGTACACTGAATAGGAATCTAGATCCTTCTAATGTAACCCTATTACCGCTAGGTCAAATAACCTAGAGTTTGGGCCAAACACAGAATAGGGATTTACTTGAACAAAGCCTATTTATTTAACAAAAGGGAGAGAATCAAAACCAATTTACTAAACGTGAAAGGATTTATAAGCAAGTTAGTTCACTAGAGCATAATAGAACTGGACGAAAATGTTCCCCTGGTTAGTAGGATTATGTGGTCACTCACCGTCCGATTGAAATAGGACGGTTGACAGCTAAGTGATGAGATCTGTGGTGAGAGCTGTCAACCGTCGGATTTTAATCGGACGGTGAGTGACCACACAATCCCTGGTCAGCAGCTGACCAGGGGAACAAGACTGCAACACGGGATATTGCTTTTTACGGGGAGAAGTGGACACCATAGCCGATTCCATGCACCTACAGTGCATATGCACTAACATGGTGCTAATATATAGCATGGCTGTTAGTCAAAGAAAAAGTCAATAAGAGATGGATCACACCGACGACTGAGATTAAAAGCAGGGTCTAATCATACGGACTATTAGGGGTGGGCTCGCGAAACCGAAAACAGAAAAAAACGGCACCGAAACCCGAACCGAAGCCGAAAAAAACAGCACCGAAAAAAAACCGAACCGAAAAAAAAAACCGCACTAAAACCGATTCTGTTCGGTTCGGTTTTCGGTTTCGGCCCAGCGAAAACCGAACCGAACCGCAAAACAGAAGTACTGTTCATATTATTCAAAACGTCGTCGTTTTGTTTTAGGGTTTGGAGACTAACCAAGCAGCCTCGACCTCGAGTCTATCGAATCTTCATTCCTCACTTCGACACTTCCTCAGTTCCTCTGCCTCCACAGCTCGGTCAGCTCCACTTCCTCAGTTCCTAACGGCTCACTTCCTCACATCATCGTTATCCTCTTCGTGGGACTCTCCGCTGCCGGAGGCCAGACCGTCGGCCGCCAGTCAATCGGAAGCCACGAAGACACAAACTCGGGAAGCCTGTGGAATTCAGCAGCCTTCCATCTTTGAAAGGTAAGTTCTTCTCCGGCATCTTTCAAAGGTAGAATCTTTGGACGCTTCCTACTTTGCTTGCAAAAATTGCTTCTTTAACAGATTTTTAATTTTCAATTTTTGAAAAAAATTGGGATTGCTGCTGCTATATTGAACAATGCTAGGGTTACTGGGCTGTTGTGCATCTTTCCGGTGTTTAGTTGGTAGTTAACTGAGTAATAGCTGTGCATTGTATAATTCTACCCACTTGTTGTATTTAATGACATTCTCTGGATTTTGATCCAATGCAGACAATACCAGTTAACCCGAAACCTTTCTTGAACAATCTCACTGGGAAGACCGTATTCGTGAAGCTTAAATGGGGAATGGAATACAAAGGTATATGGTTTTACTTTTCTTGAAAAGTCTGCGACTCTTATGCTATGATTTTCACCGATCTGATCTATCATATGTATGTAGATCGAAACAATTAGTATGATTCTTTTGGTCATGTCTAGGTTTACGGTGTAGAACCAAATCCAATTGAGAGTGCGGTCTAATACATATCTGGAAGACAGGTATGCATCATCTTCTGATATATTCATCTACTGCGAAATTTAATTCAACACTGAAAGACAGGAGAAGATATACACATAATCTTTAATGTGACAAGTAAGTTCACAACAGGGATTATGGTTTGAGATAATTGCTTTTGGTTACTTAATATACACATAATCTTTATATGTTAAAACCCACTTGGTACCTGAACTGGAATGATTAATTAAATTGTGAAATTTAGTGTATGTGTAAATAATGTGCATAGAAATTGTTTTGACTTGATAATTTTATCAGTTTATGCTATCAATTTTATTGATACTCTGAATCTGATCATTGTTTTATTCTTCTTGTAGTTCTCTACCAGTCTCCCTAAATACACCTCATCTATAGCTCAGAGGAATCTGAAGAACTTAATTTTGTCAGGTAGAACCAAATTTCACAATGTGTCTTTTATACAAGTATATTATATTATGATAAATCTGTGTTTAGAAATGAAAGGGACATATCTGGTCTTCACAGATTTCATTTATTTACTTTTATTATTCCAAATTTTTTGTTCTTATGTCTAATATGCATATCTAGAAAATGAAGAGGCAATCTAAATCAACTGGTACTACTTCTGGTGCTGATCCGAAGATTAAATCAACTTCATCATCTCAGGTAGCAAATTTGTCTAATATGCATATCTGTTTCTATTTTGCTGGAGCAGAAATGCTGTTTCTATTTTGCTGTTTTTTTCATTATCTGAAACTGTGTTGCTGAAACTGTTATGCTGCTGTTCTGTTTCTATTTTGCTGTTTCTGCTTTGCTGGGGCAGTTTTGAACTTTTGCTGAAACTGTTTTGCTGTAAATTCTGTTTTACATATCAACACTAGTATTGGTGAGTCTGTAACACCCGTACCGATTCACGAAGGAAGTTCTGCTGCAACTCCCGAAGTAGAAGGAAGTGAACCAATAGAGCTTCAAGATGATGAAAGTGAGGAAAGCATTCTTGACGCTTTGAAACGGAAAGAAAGGTCAGATATTTGGGGTCATTTTATTAGGAAAATGAAGGAGGGTAGAGTTAAGGGTGAATGTAAATATTGTGGAAAAGACTATTTTGCTGATCCTAGGAAGAATGGTACCACCAACCTTATAAATCATGTGGAAAAGTGTCCAAAGTATCCTCCTAATATTGAGATGTTGAAAGCTAAAAAGCAAAAGATTTTGTCTTTTAAAAAACCAACTAGTGAGGTGTGTAGTGTAGAATGCACTCAACAAGAGCTTAATTTGTTATGTGTGGAGTACATCATTCTAGATGAGTTACCATTTTCTCATGTGGAGGGAGAAGGTTTTAGGCATTTTATGGGTAGAGCTCTTCCTTTTTGGAGAATTCCTTCTCGTAAGACAATAGCAAAGGATGTGCTTAAGCTTTATTTGGGGGAAAAGAAAAAATTGATGGATCAATTGAGTAGATATAGGTTGTGTCTTACAACTGATACATGTACTTCTATTCAAAACATTAATTACATGGTTCTCACTGCACATTTTATTGATGATGATTGGGTGTTGCATAAGAGAATTCTTAATTTTTGTGTGATCCCAAATCATAAGGGAGAGTCTATAGCTAAGCTTTTGGAGGATTGTTTGTTGGAGTGGGGTATAGAGAAGATTCTCACCATTACCGTAGATAATGCTTCATCAAATGATGTTGCATTGAGGGAGTTGATTAGAAGGATAGGTGATTGGCGGGTCCCTAATGCACTTTTGCATGGAGGGAAGCATTTGCATGTTAGGTGTGTAGCCCATATTTTAAACTTGATTGTGAATGATGGGTTGAGTGTAATGAGGATGACAATTGAGGCAATTCGTAATGCAGTGAGGTATGTTAGGTCCTCCCCACAAAGACTTGATTTTTTCAAAGTGTGTGTGGAAAGGGTGAAAGTAGAGTGCAAAGGGCTTGTGATTTTAGATGTACCTACTAGATGGAATTCCACATTTTTGATGTTGGAACGGGCTTTGAACTTCAAAAGGCCTTTGATAGGATGACAGAAGATGATGCTGGTAATTATTGGGCATGGCTTCAAGGTGACACGAATGACAAGCCAAAAGAAGGGCCACCAGCAGGTGTTGATTGGGAGTATGGGGAGCAGTTTGCTGATTTCTTAAGGCCATTTTATGAAGTCACTTTAAGGGTGTGTTGTTCTAATTCTCCTACTATTCATAACACTTTTGGTGATTTACTTCATATTTATGGTGTCTTGCAAGAACAAACTAACCCGATATTATTGGAGATTATATCACCCATGCAAGCCAAGTATAACAAGTATTGGGGTAGTTTTGAAAAATTGAATCCCTATGTGTTCATTGGTATTGTTCTTGATCCACGTCATAAGCTTGAAAAGGTTGTTGATTATTTTGAGATTATTGATGGGGATATGGATGAAAAGGTGGAAGCAAATACAAAGAGCGTGAAAGATCTCTTATATGAGCTTTACAAGGTGTATGAAGAAGAGGGAAGGGGAAGTGGTGTTAGTGAGATTGGTGGTTCTCAAACATCAAGTGAGGGGGTATCTTCTTCAAGTAAGGGTTGTACCTTGTTAGAAATGAGGTTGAAAGAGAAAGAGTAAAGGAGAAGAGCAAAGAAAGCCGAGATCATCAATAATGATGTGGATAGATATCTTGGAGATCCTATTGAAGGTGATGGTGAAGACTTTGACTTACTGACTTGGTGGAGGGTGAATGGGGTTTGTAAATATCCCATATTGGCCCGCGTTGCGAAGGAGATTCTAGCTATTCCGGTGTCGACCATAGTTTCAGAATCTTCCTTTAGCACGAGTGGGAGGATTATTGATCCATATCGTAGCTCCCTAAGTCCTAGAATGGTGGAGGCCTTGATCTGTACACAAAATTGGCTTAGGAGTGAAAATGTGTATTTACATCATGTGCCTACCATTGAGGAGATGGAGTTGTGTGAAGAAGCGGAAAGAGGTAATTGTTTGGGCTAAATACTGTTTAGTACCCTGTGGTATGGGTCCAACATCAATTCAGTCCCTCAACTTTCAATTTCATCAAAAACACCCCCAAACTAGTAATTTCTCGTCCAATAGGTCCCTCCGTCGGGATTCTGTCAATTTCCGACGTTAAGCTGCTGACGTGGCATTTCCAACTCAGCAAGTGGGGCCCACATGAAAGCCAATTTCCCAAACTGACCTCGGCTTCCAACACCTCTCCTCCCCCTCCCAAGATCTCCTCGACCTAAACCCACCTTCTCTTTCTCCCACCACCACCACTACTTTCACAGAGAACCCAACCCAACTCGTGATCAAGCTATATCAAATCAGAGCCCCAAATTGCAAGTTTGCACCTCCGACGAAGAACACAACAAACAAAACCAGCCTAACTAATTTCTCAATTCCGAGCTCTTCAACTCAGCCTAATCAACGATTGAAGCTCGACCCATCCTCAGTTCGTTATCTAGGATGGAAACACTATCTAGAATAGACCCAGAAACATCAGCATCGACGCCGTGAACCCGATGATACACTCAAAATATCAAGCCGTTCAAATCTTGAACAAAATCAGAAACTAGATATACAAAGAAGTAGAACTCCACGAGATGATCATGTTTCGTACCTCATGCACCTCAAACGATGGCCGGAAAAAGCTGGAGAACCGCCGAAGCTGTCGAAGCTTGCCGGCGTCGATTCTCTCTCTCTCTCTCTCTAATTCTTTCTGGGTTCGGAGCTTTTAGAGTTTTAGAGAAAGACCCAGATAAAGATTCGAGTACGTTCTTGAATTTTTTGCTCTGTTTCGTTGTTTGGTTGATTCTTTGTTGAAGATTTTTTGTGGGATTTTCTCGGAATGAAATGGGGTTTAATTGTTGGATTCTAATTTTGTAGGAAACGAGAAATGGAGGACCGATCAAGAACTGGGTTGCACGATTTTACTAGGGCTTCAAGAAAGGCTAAAGAATCAGATTGGTTGATTCATCTTTCAAGTCATTTTTCGTTTTGATTTTACAATATGTGGGTTTGGTAGTCTAATAGAAAAGAAACTGGTACGATTTGTGGTGTGGTCATATATAATTCTTGTCAAGTAAGAACAATTGGCTTAATTGAATTGATGAATTGATTTTCTTGCAAAGTTAGCATTTTGTTTATAAGGGAATTGACGAATTAATTTCTATCCCCAGATTATTGGATTTTTCCCTCTGTTATGTTAATGAGAAGAAACAAAGAAAGAAAGTGAAAGTGATATAATGCGTTTATTGTGTTTATGGACAAATATCATATCCTTATATGTTTATCGGTAGAGAGCGAAAGAGGGAGTGGAAGCAGGTTGGAGTTTGAGAGAGAGTGGTGGTGGTGGGAGAGAGAGAAGGTGGGTTTGGGTCGAGGAGGTCTTGGGAGGGGGAGGAGAGGTGTTGGAAGTCAGGGTCAGTTTGGGAAATTGGCTTTCATGTGGGCCCCACTTTGCTGAGTTGGAAATGTCACGTCAGCAGCTTAACGTCGGAAATTGACGGAATCCCGACGGAGGGACCTATTGGACAAGAAATTACTAGTGTGGGGGTGTTTTTGATGAAATTGAAAGTCGAGGGACTGAATTGATGTTGGACCCATACCACAGGGTATTAAACTGTATTTAGCCCTAATTGTTTCTATTTTCTCATTTAATGTTTTTGGGATTAATGAAGTTGTAATTTTTATGTTATATATGATTGTATGTATTTCAATGTCTAATGTCTTTCTTTTTATTATTCTCTTATGCCAATGTAGAATTGCTTAAGATGCCATGTGGAGCTGCGGTGGGGAGTAGTCGGAGTGGTATGTTACCTCCAAAGTCGAACACTTCATCTTTACGAGCTTGAGATCATGCCTTCCTTGAGTTCCTTCATATGTTGATGTTTGTTCATTATCTTTGTGATGTTTAATCTTTTAGTGAACTTAAACATTTTCAATTTGTGAGGTTAGTGTTGATGACTTGATGGACATTATAAACTTTGGACTTTATATTTTTTGACCATTTCATATGTTGATGGACTTTATAAATTTTGGACTAAATTTATTGTTTTGAAGCTTTGAACTTTGAAGTTTGAATTGTGAACTATAGAATATGGATATGGATTATGGAGTATAGATTATTGCAACTTTGAAGTTTGAATAATGAACTATGGAATATGGATATGGACTATGGAGTATAGATTATTGCCTATTGAATGTATAGGTTTGAAGAAACAAAAAACTTCCGGACTTAAAATACCGAAGAGGTAGAATTGAAAGTGGTAAAAATTTGTTTTAAAAAAAAAAAAAACAAAAAAAAAAAACCGAAATTGACCGAACTGAACCGAACCGGACCGGTCGGTTCGGTTTTCAGTTTCAATTTCTGAAAAACACAGAACCGAACCGAAGTCCAAGTTCGGTTTAGTTCTCGATTTAGGCTCAAAATTAACCGACCCGATTTGACCCGAACCCACCCCTACGGACTGTAGGCGCATGGAATAATTTTCAAACTAACCGGTGCTAAGGGAGTGCGAATTACACCTTCATTCCTCAGCTACTAAAGTTAGATTGTGCGCAAGTGCAGGGTCTTACTAATGGTGAAGTTGAATTCAACAATTTTGAGTGAAAGAAAAAACTTGTTTTATTACTCATTAGAACAACAATCAGCGTGGCCAAAGTTGATTAACATTACTTTCTTCCTCCATGACTTCGTTTATTGCTCAGCGGTGGATTGCTCAGCGGTGGACCGATTGCCCCAATTGATATTTAGATCAATAGATCTTAGTTAGACCAAGGTGTTGGTCAACATTTTGATCTAGATCCATTGGCCAAATCTCTTCTCTCTTCAGTACTACTGCTAAATGTAGTGGCATATTGACCGGACGAGAATCTATTTAACTATCAAATAGACCTTCCTGATTAGCCTTGATAGCACTTAAGTTAATTGATCTCCCTTCTCTTGAACTTTTGACAGGTTCATATCATCATTATTGGACTTCAGCGTCGAGTCTCTGATTTTTGGATTCAACTACAATGCGTCGCACACACAGTCTACAATTTTTTCGATAAGCTCAGACTCATACCTATAACCAAAAGAAGAAAATATCCATCATCAACTCAAATATTATTAGAGTAATGTTGTGTGAACCACGTTTTTAGGTATCACCTGCATCCTACTTTATTAGTTCACATAACATGGGATGTAAATGATACTCAAAAAGTTGGTTCACCTACCATTGTTCAAGATATTCAATGAACTAGTAAATATAATAACTTTTGTTGTTAGTTATTCGAGTCTAAAATCATAAAAACTAAAAAGCTTACTGTCAAGGTAAAATTTTGCAGAAGTTTGATTTAGTTTATTTTTATATTTTCAGTTGAGTCATTTACTATTGTGATACATTCAAAATTATTATAGTGCAGTCACTTACTATTTTGATGCATTCAAAATTATTTAAAAAAAAATTGTTACATTAGATAGGAATTGAACTCCTCACCTGGCGTACTCCTAACCTAATTCTCAAACTCCCCTCCTAACCTTTTTTTTTTTTTTTGCTGCATGTATTCCCTACAAATTTTTATTTGTAAATGGGAAAAAGAAAGTTAATGCTAAAATTTATATTTGATTAAAGTAATATTGTAATAATTTTAACTTAATAATTTGATTTGTAAGTTTCCTCAGGTTATCAATAAAGTTTTTCGTTTTGGATCAAAAAAAAAAAAAAACTTACTTCTTCTGCTTTTTTATTTTTTTATTTTTTATAGGAGAAGTTTTAAATACACACCCCTAATTACTTAATACACACTTCATATTTAATACATCACTCATTTAATTTCTCATTCTAATAATTTACTAAATACACAACCAAATTAAGTACCTAAAATATCCTTAATCTCAAAAATCATGAAATATCCTACTTGTTTACTATATTAAAGTTACTATTTAATATGATTAGTATATTCTAATATATTGACATATTGTGAATGACCATATTGATTACTTGTGTTAGTTATTGAGAAATGTAAAAAAAAAATTATTATTGTTCCCTTTAAATAGATGCATATAAATAGGTTTTGTGTTATTTGAGCTCTCATCCACCAAACACCATGTTAATCAAGTATAAAATTATGAGTTGAACATTCAACCAAAACTATATCAGTAGTTTCTCCATAGTGGCGGAACTAAAAAGTTGTCATTAGCAGGGCCAAACAAATTAACAATTACAAAGTTTTTTCACCTGTGATGTTTTATATTAGAAAAGAAATTGATTAATCATAACTCTTAGAACAAAAAGAAAATTAACTAAAAAATAGGAGTAAAGCGATATGTTTTAAAAACATATAATGCCATTGATTTTGAAATTCTAAATATTATGGTTTCTAACCTCATTTAATTGATTTAAGAACTAATTTAATTAGATAGTTTCTAGCTTTATTCTTGTATTAAATTGGGAGGCCATGTATAGAAATTTGTTGTGTTTATCTAACTATTTATACATAAATAGAATAATATAAGGAAAATATGACTATTTTTTTCTTCTTCTAATGCATAGATGTCTGTTTTGGTCATTTAACCTACCTACAAAATCTAATTTGAAATCATAACTAGGGGTGTATATTTAAAATTTCTCTTTCATAGTACTACTTTGATAGATCTGCTTGTCATACCTACCAATCATCTGATATCCATCCAGCGATACCGCCCACTCTTGTAAAAGCACTTCTCCATCTTTGCACTTTTGCTATGTTAGTGTATTCATGCTTGTAGAAGGCTCTTGCAAAATTTCCCCTTAGTCTTCGTACATTGGAGGGCTTCACCTTATAAAAAATGGGCAGTATTGTGCCCCTGACTTCCATGCATTCAAAAACTTTTGAAAGTTCATCTAAACACCAAGTGGAGGAAGCGTAATGTTGCGAGAGGACGATGACTGCAAACCTCGACTCCTCGATCACAGTCAAGAGCTCTGAAGAAAGAGTTGTGCCTCTTTCAAGTTGTTGGTCCCTGAAAACATTGACTCCTCGCCTCTTCAATGCACGGTACAGGTGGTCTGTGAAACCCTTGCGGGTTTCTCCTGTGAAACTCAAAAACACATCATATTCCCAGGGACACAGATCAGCTGAAAGAGCTAATCCTCGGGTCCATTTGAATATCGTTTCAAGCAATGAGAGTGCGACGTACATACATTTAACAAATACGAGCCTTTTTGCCCAGAAAATGAAACAATCCCGTGGAATTATAGTCTTACAGAGAATAAAAAAACATAAAACTACGTAAACAGTACATTTCCCCATTATAGCTAATTTCTTCTATAAAGAGGTTACAATCTGTACAAACTTACCATTAATACAACTGCTCACAAGCTAAAAGGAATTATACATGCATATAGAGAGCATATTTATATAGCAACATTTTTGGTCGATCTCTTTACAATCAAATGCGATGTTGCAGAATAAATTAAACCCTAGCTGTATTGATGGTTTCTTTGTATATATGTTCCTTGATATTTGCTTCCATCTACCTCAGGAAGGCCGTCCTAAATGTTTGTTTCGAAAATACTTCATAGCATATCTGCATATATGGTTGAGTTAAGGGCTTCGAAAACAAGGGTTAATTAATACCCTCATTCCTAAATCAAATAGTTATTTATTATTTTAAATTCCTATTAGAAAAAACCCTAGGGGAGTTTTCCTCTCTACCTATCTTCAACGGCGCCCTAGCTTCCTTCCCTAGTTTCCTGCTATTGCTCTCTTCTCAACTTCTCTCCATCCAATGGTTTCCATTGATGCTGTCATAGCAAGCTTCACTGCTTCCCCTTGCCCTCAGGAAGGAGGCAACGCTCCTGACCTAGGAAAGATTGGTGGTGGCCTCATTCGCAGGTTCTCCCCACCTTTTCTGATTGGAAAACCTCTGACCCGCAAGCCGGTTGATCCAAAGGCAGAATTTAGGGTTCAAGAACGGGCTAGAGATTTATTCTTGTTCTCCTTTGAATCAGTGTGTGAAACCAACAAGGTACTTCGAGGTGGGGGTTGGTGTTTTGATTGAGCCCTGGTTTGCTTTGAAGAGTTGACACTGTCAAACCTCTTCATGAAGATCTTGCAGCTATTGGTACTGTTTCTAGCCCTAGAGACAAGGGCAAAAGAAAGTTTTAAACTTTCTTGGTCTCCTTGCCTAATACTAGAAGTATGGTCTTCTACTACTTTCATCTTAGTTTCTCTAGTTATACACCAATTGAGGTCTCTAGGCGACTAGGTTACTGTTCAAAGAGAGGTCAATAGTGAGGATTTTGTTTCTTTGTTGTTAGGCTCAATAAGTGAGCATATGTGTTAACAGTGAAGGTCACCTATCTTTGTATTTGGCAGCTTGTGCCATTTATGATTTTGGTATGAGACAGCATCTGATGTACGTGTCTTCTAGCCATGGATAAGTAATGAAATTATCTATTCTTCAAAAAAAAAAAATAGTTATTTAATTTCCTAAAACTCGTCTCTTGTAGAAGTAGGGAATGGAGGACGGTGGTTTGAGATCAACTCCAACTTGGAATTAAAGCTTTGATGCACATATCTTGTGGTGAACTATCTAACAAATCTGTCAAATTCAAAGAAATTGTAGTAGAATAGTGAGCAATGGTTACTGTTTTTCTCTCATACTATCAGATTGTATCAAATCCCACGTTGAAGAAGAATGTGTTAAAGATAATTCCTAGGTTTGCCCTTTAAAGTGAATCTATTCATTTAGTTCCTAGGCAAACCACCCTATTTCACTAGTTATATTTACCTTTATAATAGGAATTGCTCATGTGTTATAACATAATAAAAAGGTCATCTCATCTATGCTAAAATCAATCAATTTGAACCTTATTTTACCACTCTGTGGTTCTAAGCAAATGAACGATACGTTTTGGTAATCTTACAATTGGCTATTTAATCTTGACTATCATAAAAAAAAATGTCTTCTCAACCAAAACTAAAAATCTTGACGTAAATTACCCTATAAGAAAAATAATTTGAAAACTTATTTAATTATGAAGGGCAATTATGACAAACAAAAAATGATTTTCTATTTAATAAACAAATAAAAATTTCCAAAATCTACTTTTATCTCCTACTATTTTTCTTCTGCATTAACTATTTCACACCGCAACCCTTTTTTGTCTCCGACTACTTAATTCGTTGTTTACGCAGCTCAGGAGATTGTTAGTACAATTAGCTATTGATTAAATAATTTCAATTTCAATTTTATTATTATTATTATTATTATTATTATTATTATTATTATTATTATTATTTAAAATATTTAAATATTAATCTATCAAATAACAGTTTGGGCTATGAAATATGAAAACTTAAGATGGAAATAGATGATGTTCAGTAGCATTTTCATGCTTGTATTTTCATTTTGAAAAATGAAAATAGGGTGACAATGCGTTTGGAAACCTATTTTTCAAAACTTGAAAAATAAAAATAGAAAATACTTTCAGTTTCTAATCGGATAAACTAAAAACAACCATTCCGTGTTTTCACTTTTTTCTTTTTTTAGTTTAGAAAATATGGAGAATATTTTTTCTCACTAAACTACCAAACACATTTCAAATTTGGATAATACAAACTCTTTTTTCTCGCTTATGTTTTTTAAAATCTTGTTTAAAAAATCATATTTGAAAACGGCTCTATTAATTGCAAAAAGGGGTGAGCGAGTTCTATAAAGTGCAAAAAGGAATAGCACAACTTCAAAATCAACCAAAGCGGAGAGTATGCGGTTTAAAGGGTGACCAATTAAAGTTCCTTCCATTCCAGGGCAACGGCATCTCATTTCCATTCCTCTCCCGCAATTTATATTTTATAGGAGCCTTCATTTCCCACAATTTCTTTGGCCCCAAGCATCAATTTTCCTTTGCCAAGCTCAAGCTGTTGAAAAAAAAAAATAATAATAATAATAATAATAAGTTCAAGATCTTAAAAGTAATGTAATAATCTATGAATATTATAAATTGCTGGGTAAGTTAGTATAATATTAACATGAACTTTTGAGATAAAACCTCATACATGAGTAAGTGGTGCCAAAAAGATGCATTCCATCACTAGATGCCCTGGAAATCCGACCCTAATTAACAAGGGTGTGTAATAACCACCAGATTCCCATCAAATTAAAGAATCCACTGGGACTAGAACAATTCTCGATTTCTCAAAAGCAACCCCATTACCAACAGCTATATTCCCCCTTTTACTAGTCTTATATAAAATTTGCAGAGCTGGCTAACAAATTCGTAGAAATTCCTTGACATGGATTGTGCTTCTTCTCCTCTCCATGTGTGGAAGTCCAACCATACAATTAAGGCGAAGCTAGAATTATACTTACTTTCTCTTCCTTATTTCACTTATCAAACCAGTTAAGTACTCAGTTTGTGTCTCCTCGATCGATCCGGCCACCTTCAAGTGTAGACCTATATATCTTGCATGATTTTGGAGTTGCTTCTTCGCCTCAAAAACTAGCTACTCTAGGGGATCGGGCACAATCCGATTTGTAATACGGTAGACTAAAAGAAACAAAAATATCAAGTATGCATGACTAGAAATTGTTCCGTCACTCAATATGAATGTATGAATGCTTACGGTTTAATGAGATTGATACTTTTTCAGTACGGTAGTTCAATTGCTGAAGATAATCCGGCCATCTCCTTTATGGACCGTCAGTAACAGTAAAAAAAAAAAAAAAGATATATATGATTTGGAAGAGGGGGCATGACAGCATGGTTTGGAGAAGAGAGAGAGTGAGACAACGACAGTTGCAGATAAAGATTCAGAAAAGACAGAGTCAGAGGAACAGAGGGAGAAACTTTCCAGACCAACATGGAAACGTACATGATTACTTTGTGATTATGAACCTCACTTATATATCTAATCATGATGAAGGTTTATATCACCTGCTGAGCTTATAGTCTTATACACGTTTGTGAGTCTCGCGAGAGACGACGAAACAAAGAAAACCATATCATTAATAAAGACAAAGGAACAAAGTTGGAGATCGACCAGCTGCATGAAATTTACATGAAAGGAAATTCTGAGCCAAACAAAACTATATATTATACAATCTATACGTGAATTATTTGGGGCTATTATAGTACTTACCACCTTTAAATGTCGAGCTTTTTCTGTCGTATTACGTCCGATAAATTAACTTAAGCACATTGTTGGTATCAAGCTAAAACTATTAGACCCATAAAGACAAATTCTACACAAAGAAGACAAATAAGGAAGAAAGAAGAACGAAATAACTAACTTCCTTACAAGTATATTGATATTTATATGGTAGGACAAAACTCTGTATTGATAAACCCTTCCATATGCCTCAGGAATCTCCGCCGATGGCCTGTCTTGAATGTATAACTTCGAAGAAGCTCTATGGCATGCATATATGCATGGTTGAATTCTCTAACAAAACTAAATCATTCTAATCCCAGCCGTACGAATCCTACAAGAGAAAATTAGTCAGGAAACAAGGCTAGCTCAAGGTGGTCTGTGGTTATTATTATTCCACACATCAAGCAACATTATTAGGTTGGATAGTTATAAAACCAAACACTAAATTATTGGATTTGCACGATATATCTATCGAGGATTTAAAAAATTAAAAATTTGAAGAAAATATCAAGAATATAGGGTTTTTGTCCATTTACTCCATTTTTAGAGATTTTTTTCTCACTTACCCCATTAAGTTTTTTTAATTCCCTTTTACCCAAAACACTCTAAGGAGGTCTTCCCTAATACCCCATTAAGATTTTTTGTTTTTGTTTTTTTTTAATACCATTTTGCCCTCACCTTTGTTACTTAGAGAGAGAGAGAGAGAGAGAGAGAAACCATAGGGGACTTCGCCGGAGCTCGGTTACCGGCCGCTAGATTCCGGTCACCGATCTCCGGAATTACGCCAACTTCCGCCGGAATCCGGTCACCGGTCGCCGCCCACAGGATTTTTCTAAAAACCTCGCCGGAGGTCCCTAAAGAGGTCGTCGGAGATTTCATAGGTCACTGGAAAGGTTTATTGCCCCCAATAGAAGTCTATTGTCCCTCATTGCCCTCCAATAGACGTCTATTGCCCCCCAATAGACGTCTATTGGGGGGCAATAGAGGGTTATGAAACCTCACCGAAAATCCCCAAAAAGGTTGTCGGAGATCTCATATGGGGTTGGAGAGGTTTATTGGCCATCCGAATAGACGTCTATTGCCCCCCAATAGAACTTTCGGTTGTCGGAATAAGAATTAATCTACTTAAAATTAGACAAATAAAACTTTGATTAAGGGAAAAAATGAGGAGATTACGTCAATTCAAAACATTTATCGCCCCCCAATAGACGTCTATTGCTCCTCAATAAAACTTTTTTTTCCTTTTTCTTTCCTTCCCGGCTTTCTGCCTCCTTATTACAAGATAATAAAACGTTTTTTCTTTTTTTCTTTCCTTCTCGCACTTCTTCTGGCCACCGTTTACAAAAAAAAAAAAAAAAAAAAGAAGAAGAAGAATTGAATTGGGCACCCAGAAAATGTTCTAGGCACCATGTCAACAAATCGAAATTCTCTCTCTACCTCGGACATCCGGTTAGTCCAGGATCCAATCGGCGGCTCGGCGCGTCGTCGTCCAATATCCAGCCTCTACAGCGCTCTCAACCTAGAATCTCTGGCTTCTGCGGCGCTCTCGACCTCCGAGTCACCATCGACGGAGGAGATCAGTTGAAGAAATCACCGCTGCAAACGACGTCGTCTTCGTGACCGAGGTCGTGGTCTAAGACGCCGGAGGGCCTGGGCCAGCGATTCCCTTCCAGTTTACGAGGATGAGGGTGGTGGGGTTGTCGAGGTTGCGAATCTAGTGGGCGATTGAGCCGGACTAGCCGGACTTGGAGAGAATGGGGTCCTCCGACTCGCCGCG
The DNA here is from genome assembly GCF_958449725.1 of Rosa rugosa. Lineage (NCBI taxonomy): Eukaryota > Viridiplantae > Streptophyta > Magnoliopsida > Rosales > Rosaceae > Rosa > Rosa rugosa. The sequence continues at coordinate 20,948,297 of NC_084820.1, read as the reverse complement.
GAGGTGAATGTCGACGACACGGTGAGTTGAAGGCTGACAGCTCAACTGGTACAGTTGAGGCAGCTGGTGCCGGACCTCCCTCATGGTTCAGATTCTGACTTGGTTTCTTGATCCGGTGAGAGGGATGTGTGTGTGTGAGAGAGAAAGAGTTTCAGATCGGAGGGGGGAGAGAGAGAGAGAGAGAGAGATAGATTGATGGCATAGGCGTAGTTTATTAATTTAGCTGGGGGTAAAATTGTCATTTAACATTAAATTGGGTAGCTGGGAATAAAAATTTATTGTTGGGGTAAGTGGGATAATTTTGGCTCATTTTGGTGCTTTAGGTCAAGGACCCAAGAATATATGAGTGTATTCTAATAAAAAAAATATGAGTATTTGAAAACTTTATGTTTAGAGGTTTACTTACTTAAGGGACAGTTTTACCAGATTATAAGGCACAAGTGTACATAATGGTCAAAAATAAATGCATGGTCAATATATGTTTTAAATCCAATACATGTGACTGAAAATGCATTTATCTCTCACAATTCCTTAAAACTGTCTCTTAGAGTATCTTTAGCAGACTCTCTACTTTGGCTCCTTAGCTATTTTAGAGAGCATGTTTAGCTTTTTATCTATTTTAGCAGCTGCATCAGACTCTAAGTGGCTCTCTATTATAACTTTTAGTTATCTCGCTCCTAAATATAGAGAGAGAGCGAGATGAGGCTCTCTATAATTTAAAACATTCATTTTGAGTTATTTTATGTAATTTATAAATACATTTAAACTATTTAATCTTCATTTAAAAAATAATATAAATTCAAAACTAGCTAAAATAGATAGCACTGATGCAGATGTATTTCTAAAATTGCTAGCCAAAATGACTTTTTAGCTACTTTGGCTAAAATTTGACTAAAAAATAGTTAGCATTGCTAAAGATTCCTAGGGGTCATGTTTAACCTTGAATGCAATTAATAGATTCCACAGCCCGACTTAGACGACTAATGACTTCTCCGACGCGAGCTCCTACTCCTACTCGTCTTAGATGTCGAAATCGACTTTGAATAACAGGAGGGCAGGTTAAGGTGGGGCCTGCTGGGCTTGGTTCTCATGAGATTGGGTGAGGGAATCGGAAAGGGGCTCATAAACCTGACGGGTGGGCTTTTGGGCACACAGAAAAGGGGAAGTGGACGGAGGAAGGAGAAAGAAAACTTATAACCGTCGTCAGCATTTTTCTTATTACTCTTTTATTTGTCTTCGATTTCTTACATGCATATTAAGAGAAGAAAGAAGCTCAGTTTCAAGTGGTACGTCAGCCTGTAGGTCCTCTGGTCCCTTTAGGCAATCTTCCGTGATGATGACCTGGAATAAGAGGCAGTCCATTCGGTCACATCCGCCAGCAAGCGATTATTTATATTCTGCCCTTCTAGACCACCCGAAGAGATAAGTCTTTTGGTCTAGCCTCTTTCTTCATCACCACCCGAGCAACTATCCAAAAAACCCTAATGTCGGGAAGTTACCAAGCGTGAATAGCCCAATCACGACTATCTAATCCGATGAGCTAATCAACAACGGTGAATCCAAGTGAATAGAGCTGTCTTTCACAACGGGATAGAATACTTCATTGAAGAACCCCACCATCCTCTTATATCTGCTAAGTCGAAGTCCACCTGAGCGAACCGACCGAAAGGACTTGACTTATTCGAACCGAACGATAGCGGCTTAAAGCGAAGCCTATCACGAGCAGCGTCAGTGCGCGGGGAGGAGCATCTCAAAGTATGGGGTAAAGGATCAAGCGCTTTGGCTTCCCTTTACCCCACACTTCAGAAACAGTAAAAAAGTATGGATTAAGTTAGAATAAGATCGAGAGAAGCCTGAGAGCCCCAAAACCAAGAAGGGAAACAGGAGCCTTTCGATTCACTCTTAAATAAAGCTCGCCCTCGGGCCCTGGCGAAGCTGTGAGTTCATGAGAAAGTGAATGAACGAGCCATGTTCCTAAAAGAGGTGACCATCAAAGAGAGACTTCAGCGCGCATGGTCGTATAGTTCAACATGTAGTGGCGTAGGCATTGCGAGACCCATGTAAGAGCACAAGAGGTATTTTCTAGAACCGCGATCCCGAATACGACAGATGCAGAAGTGGCTAAAGAAGTCGGAGGAAGAAAGCCGTTGGCAACATTAATAGGGGTCGGAATACACTTTTTTAGATGTAGCTATACTAAAGTAAGTAGTCGGCCTAACGTTCGGTTCCCATAACCAACTTTTTCTTTCTCACTACTAGTTACTGCACGACCATATATTATGTCATTTAAAAAAAAAAATTCAAATCTGTTATCAAAAGAAAAAAAAATCAAATTTTTCAATATGGTAGGTTTATGATGGTCGTGGGCAGAGAAGTTGATTAGAAGAAAAGGTGTAGACCTAGAAGGCCTTATTTATACAAGTTGGAGAGCAACTAGAGACAATGGAACAGAGGGACAAAAATTGGAGACCAATTGCGCTTGGAAACTTACTTCAGGTATAACAGTTTATACATTTAAGGGTGAAGAGCATGAACACTGAGTTTCTTCGGAAGAGATGAACCAACATTAAAAATTAAATTAAATTAAAATAAACATCCATGTTGTATTCAAGTTATAATAGTCGGAGCACTCTAGGGTTCGGGTAAAACCAAGGCTGCCTCTTCGCTTGTCCGGCGGCACCCCTAGGACGACTACGGCTTCTTGCCTAGGCCGCGTGACATGGGTGTGGCCAGACAGGCTATCGTGCTGTCAGGTGGTGGTTGTCGGTGGGAGATGATTCCTTTGGTTTTCTTTTCTTCTCAAGCGAATTCGAAGGCGGATTTAGGGAGGTCGTGGTGGTGGTCTGGTGTTCTACGGCGGACTGGTGAGTCATGGTTGGGAGTTCACCAGCTTCTGGGATCGGTATGTTCAACCCATGCGGGTTTGTACAGATCCAGTTATGGATTTTTGGGGACCCTCTGCAAGGGCCGGATTTTTTAGATAATTGGACACCGGAGACAGCAAGTGTGGGCACAGTGGTCGCCGGTCTATAACGTTGTGGTCTATAATTGTGGGCTAGTTCTGGTGTCTCCAAGTGTTGAGCGACAATCTGTTATTAGAGGGGATGTGCGAAGGGGCTTCGTACGACAGCTGCAGCCTTGTCTTCAGCCAAGGTCTATTGGTTTTGTGGTTATGAGCACCAACCTCACTGCGTTCCTTTCTCTTTGGCCAGAGTCGGAGCATTTGATGTGGAAGAGGAAATTTGACGGCGATATCTCTTTTTATTGTTGTTGTTTTTTATGTTTATTTAGGTTTTTCTTCTTAGTTATTTGGTTAGGGCAATGTAGTCCCTACTCATTTGAGCTAGGGTTTGGGGATCTTGGTGTTATACTTGTGCCATTATTATGGTGTCACTCCCAGGGACTAATGGCTTTAGTCTTGGTATCATCTTATGATCGAGGTATTGTGGAAAAGCTCTTGCACGTGATCTGGAAATTTTGGGTTACGGTGTTGAAGAGAGGTTTTTTCTTCTTGAGATTGGCTGGGATGAGGTATGAAGATTTCTGGGTCAGGTTGTCTGCTGAGCTATTCATATGGCATTATTCCCGAGGACTATATGTAATATTATCGGTGTCTTCTTGTGGTCAACATGGCAGCGATTTATCCTTATACGTGTCTGCTTGGTTTGGGACACGGTATGGAAGAGGATGACATGGTTGTTTTTAGTGTTGGCGGCAACAAGTTATTGTGACTCTTGGGTTTGGTATCATTGTGTAGCCCGAGTGATTGGGCGATTAGGTTGGTTAGGGATTGGGCCCGCTTGGCTCATGGATGTCATTGGTGATGATCGACGAACCCGTAACTGAGGTTGTTAATAGGAAGGAGAGTGGGGAGCTTATGTCAAAGGGAAAATATATTAACCATTCATAAAGGGCTTATAAGGAAGTTTTAACCAGAGGCTAATGGATGTACAAAGCATACTTGCTTTGAAACGGAAATAGTAGGCTTCGACTGCAACAGGTGGTTGACAGTATGGGAAGACCAAATAATACACATTGATTCTTGACGTTGCTGCCTGTGCTAGTGCATGAATTGCGTAAATGTGCAGTGATTTCAGAGTTCTATTGCTTTTCATGAAAGAAATTGATAACATGCCTCTTAAAGACAACAATGAGTGATTTTTTCATTCGGGGATATTCATGCCTTCTCAGTGTTAGAGCTCCTAGGGTTTCAATTTAAACTGATCTTTTCTGGGGGTAAGGGTGATCACATCGATCCAAAACTTGATCATGATATCCTTAAGTGTAAGACAAGAAGCCTAGCAACTAATACATACATTCTCAATAATTGCTGCCAGGCAGCACCTCGTCTATATATGCAACTGCATTGTCAAAAACCCATGGACGTCAATATTCTAGCTTCTTGGGATGATGCAATTTCCAAGAATTTTAATGGATTAGTGTTGATTAACAAAACACATACGGTGTTAACATCTATATATAGTAGATATATTTTTGTACAAGAAACGTACACAAACCAGAGGTGAACATGAAGGACAAGTTTAAGACTTATCTAGATCTGATAGATGTTAAGGTTTTACGTGTTGGCTCTAGCTACAACAGAAGGGAGAGTATGTACGGGTGTGTGTTTGTGTGTGTGTGTGTGTCAGTTATAAAACAATAATAGAACAAGATCGAGAAAAGTATGAGTTGAATTAATGAGTTCGAGAAGTTCAGAGTAAATGGTTTCTTGTTCATCAAGCAAGTACTGGTGTTACAGGCCGCACATCAATCTCAATAGCATGTGTATAAATTAATTACTCTTTTATTCTAAGCTTATTTATACTTATCACTACCCCCCGCGGGCGCGCAGCTGCCATTATTATATCGCAAAGTAATTAATCAATTTTCAAACCTTCATACGAAGACTTTGTATGCAAGTTGTTCATCCTCGATCCACTTCATCCACTGGAATTATAGCTAGTTCACCTAGTTGTCCAGCTTCCTTCAATTGAACTTTTGACAGGCTGTTCATCGTTGCTGTTCAACTGAAAGTTAGCAGGTTCTTCATCAATTTGATCCGACTAAATTCATTGGATCGAGCTAAGATGCATGTGCTACACACTAATTCCACGACTTCTTCAATAAGCTCGTACTCATACCTATAACATAGAGAAAAGAAAAAAATATATATGTAAGATAATCGATAACCATCATCAATAAGATATGGTATGTTGGTTATTTGTATACTCAACACCCTTAGGATCATGAGTTTGAACACGTTTATATATTGAAATGGGTGGAGAGGAGTGTAAAGAGAAAAAAAAAATAAACAAAAACATGGTTAAAATAGTAACTTTATTTTAGGCAGTGTTTCGCTTGAGTTCAAGTTTAGCCTTTAACAGGATTTTTGTGGTTAGTTTTTTGGCAATTCACAGCCTTACAGGACTTATTTAACACACCCAAATTAAATATGGAATACATTTTTTTTTTTTGGTTACAACAACTCCTAAAATTAATTCATCCAAAATTATGGATCCCATCGTGAATCATATAATAAATTTGTAATTTTAAACTACTTAGACAGACTCTGCATGCGTACCATTCTGTTGATATCCATCCAGCGATAACGCTCAATTTTGTAAAAGCGCTTCTCCACCTTTGCACTTTTGCTTTGTCTTTAACATAATTATTATCATGCTTCTTGAAGGCTTTTGCAAAAGCTCCTCTTTGATTCCGTACACTCGTTGGCTTCACCTTATAAAATATTGGGAGAATTGTTGTGCCCTTGACTTCCATGCATTCCACAATTTTAGTAAGTTCGTCCAAGCACCAAGTAGAAGAAGCGTACTTTGGGGAAAGGATGATGATGGCAAACCTCGATTCTTCAATTCCAGTTGAGAGCATTGAAGAAATGTTTGCACCTCTTTGGATTTCTTGGTCCCTGAAAACTTTGAGTCCTCGCCGTTGCAATGCTTTGTACAAGAAGTGAGTGAAACCCTTGCGGGTTTCCCCGGTGAAACTCAAAAACACATCGTATTTCCATGGTTGTGTTTTGGTGCATTTGAAAGTGATTCCGAACAATCTGCTCCCTACGTACACAAAATAAATTACCACGAGCAATTTTGCCAACAGAATTTTCCAAACCTTTGGGAATATAGATTTGCCAACATATACACTTTTTTTCAACGCTAAACCCATCTAAAGAGATTAGAATCTTTCCGAACAGGCCATTAATAAAAAAGAAAGTGAAAAGGGAAATCGAGGCTGGAGGCTAGAGAATATATATAGCAATATTATTGCTCCATTAATTTATTACAATATTTCATGATATATATGGCAAAATAAATTATTTCTTTGGATATCTTCTTACTCATACCTCAGGAAAGACAGTGGCGATCCTAACTTTTGTATTTTCGGAAGAATACTATGGCAATGTGGTTAAATTATCTAGCGCATGACTTAGAAAGCAAGGAATTCGACGTAACCACCAATTAGTACTCTTGTTTATCACTTCACAAAATTGTCATGAAACTCTGTCATTTCCTTGTAGGTTTCAATCATTTCACCTGTAACAATGAAGCTTTAACATTATTTGGAACATCGATGAGATAAAATGGACATGATTGGGGAAATCGATAACGATAAGCACATTTTGGTGTAGCTTCTACCCCATTCGGCATATATAGGAAAAAGGAAAGAAAAAAAAAAAAAAAAAATATATATATATATATATATATATATATATATATATATATATATATATATATAATATTAATTACTGAAACATTGGGTGTTCATTTGCAATTTGCAAGCCTCAGGATATGGTAAAGAATTAAACGAGGAGAACAGAGGTTTCTTTTGCCTGAAACCACTTGGAAAAAAAAAAATTATAAATTAATGTTAAAGTTGATGAAGTAAAATTAAAGAATAGCTAGCGATATGAAGTACGGATAGTCCTTGAGACTTATGGAAAGAATTGTTCTCAGTTTCCCTAAACCCAACTTTCATTCCCTCACCATCAAGAAATAGATCCATCTTTTTAGCTCTTTTCATGCATATAAATCCTTGTTTGGATTTAATTCTTTTCGAAATCTTCTTTATATAGGAGTTCGATTAGTGAGATGAACTATCTAAGGGTAATGTCAATGACAATATATATATATATATATATATTTTTTTTTTCTTGTTTGATTATTTTAAGAAACCCTCAATAAAGCAGAGGCTACGTACAGACAAACAATACAAGCCCTAGAAATGAAGGACTAGCAAGTTATAAAAGAAACCATATTATAAGTGTAGTACGTTGTTCTTTATCTCACCATATTTTGTTTATATGTCTGAATAGAGGCTGAAATACAAGCTAGCCATGCACCAATACTATTAGGATATCACTTCGAAATAATATTTCCAAATGGAAATCAACATTATATGAATTGAGGAAGATTGATAAACAAGTCATGCACCATGTAAACTAAAACTTGCAGGCGCCATATTTTGAAAAGTCTGATTGTCTACATATATATATATATATATATATATATATATATATATATACAGGGCCCTTCTAGTGAGGGATCTCTTTTTTTGGTCTTTTCTAGGAATAGGGAATTAGACCAACTTTTCGATCATATTTTCACATCTCAACCGTTCAGTTTTTAGGTCCTAATGTATAGATCACTTCTACAAATTTTCAGCCAATTTGATGATCGTTAAGGCATCCAAAACTGCAATTTTCCATTATAAATACGAACGGTTCTGGTTCTACAGATTCCGTCCGTTCGTGTAAATTGCAGTTTTGGATGCCTTAATGATCACCGATTTGGCTGAAAATTTGCAGAAGTGATCTACACATTAGGACCTAAAAAATGAACGGTTGAGATGACAAAATATAATCAAAAAGTTTGTTTAATTCCTATCCCTATAAAAGACCAAAAAAATGGATCCCTTATTGGAAGGCCATATATATATATATATATATATATATATATATATATATATATAGAGCAGAGGTCCGCTTTGAAATTAAAGTGTGAACTTTGAGTTTTGGGTCGTTTTTCGGTCGCATATCCACATCTCGACCGTTCAGTTTTTATGTACTAGTGTATAGATCATCTCTGCAAATTTTCAGTCAAATTGATGATCGTTAAGGCATTGATTACTGCCTTAAAGTTAGTACGGTTCAAGTTGACAGATTCAGTCCATCAATTGGTTTAAGCGAGTTAGATACCTTAATGATCATCAATTTGGCTGAAAATTTGCAGGAATGATCTATACACTAGTACCTAAAAACTGAACGGTCGAGATGTGGATATGCGACCGAAAAGTGACCCAAAACTCGAACTTCACAAGTTAATTTCAAAACGGAGCTCCGCTCTAGATAAGATCTATATATATCTATATATATCTATATACAAATTACCTGTATACACTTTTACAGATAGACTGATCATCATGAGATTGGGCACAGATCGATTTACTCAAAACGATCCTCTGGAAGGCATCTTCGTTTGAAAGGAATATCATTTGGCAACTGAATTGCTTGCCTTATCGAGGGCCTTTGAATTTGATCATACGAGTGACCAAACCAGACTCACAGTCCCCCAACTCTGCATGCATGTTTCTTATCATAACTCGTTACTCTGATGTTTCCCACAGCGCGCAATTTCTAAAGCGACAACGTACCAAGCTTTATTTCAATCTTTACTAGCCCTGTGCTTGTACATTATTGAGCTAAGTGACCTAGTTTCCGGCCAAGCTATTCCGAAATTACAAGCTTGAGAATCCAGTTCGCTGGTGCTAAGCTTAACATCACGATGCATGCAAAACACATAGCTTCATCTTCCTCTTCCTTCAGAAAGATAGAGCCAAAACTTAAAAATATGTAGTCTGTCATCTTAATGCAATGTCGCATTGCCACCTCCGGTTAGCCAAAACTATTAATAGTCTATTTAGACATGTTCAGACAATGTACAGACAAGAGGATAAAGTTTATAATTCAAGACCAGATGGATCATACGATGAAGAACAAAATTCTCTTTTGGTAATATGCGGCAGATAAAACTAGGAATATACGCCCAACTTTCGTATATATTCTTTTATCAAAGCCTGGCATATTATACAAATCATGCTAACAATCGAATAGTAGTCAAGTTCCACGTATCAAAAACCAAACTCTTTCTTCCGGAACACTTGAATTACATCAATGCATGGCTGTTTTGAATTCTCTTCGAATTAAAAATACTGCACTAGAAACCAACTAAATTCTCATATAATAACATTACCTAAAGTTACAAGACTGTGAGTCTTATAAAAATCATACATCTTCCGTTACAGTCACTACTACGTACGCCCTGGCAAATCAGTTTTAATTAACTTGAATATATGTAGCTATAGGTAGCTAGCTAAGGTAAAAGAGTTTAGAACTTCAAATGACAGACTCCACAGGTCATGAATTCCATAACTTCGATATGGTAATCCGCAAATATCAAGCAACGTGTACATGTTGTCCAATTCACATGTTAAGATCACGAATTCGTTATCCAAAGAGGAACATATAAATACATTGTAGCTTACACATTTCAATATTACTATGTAGCAACGTATTCTTTTGTCAAACTCTAAAAATAGGGTCTCAAGCTCATTTTGAGACCCCACTCTTGGTGATATTTTATTTTTAATTTTTGTTGCATTGTCTTTTTTGTAGTAAGTTTTATTTTTGAAGAAGTAACCCTCCAAATAATCAAATTTATTCTCAAACCAAAAGGCAAGGCACAGTACACTCCAGCCACCACCTTCCCTGATGAGAATATCTCACCACACCTCCCCCCCCCCGGCACCTCTTCTCACTCGCTGTATTCATTTGTCCTTCTTCTCTAGCAGGTTCTTCATCAATTATGACTTAACTCACTCTTCGGTAGATCATCGACCTATGAAGCATTATACACTGATTCTACAATTACGTCGATAAGCTCAGACTCGTACCTGTAAAAAAAAACAAATACAAAAACAACAACAAAATAATCTTTAGGTGAGAGAAAATATATTAACCATATATAAGATAGTGCGTCACTGTGTACATCTTTTTATTTTTCCTTTTTTTTATTTTTTATTTTTTTGTTGGTGTTCCCACTTCCCAGACAACTACCCAGGCCAAGTGAAAACCACGCCATTGATTGGCTGACTTAGACTAAAATACTAACCCAGAAAGACCTACTTATCATTTATCACAAGTCCATTTGGTAACAAATGAAAAAAAAATGTAAATACCCATGAAGTTTTGGTAAATAAGGTATCATAGTAATAGAAGTTATGCATCTAATTTACTCTCTTTTCTCTCAAAAACATATAGTGCTAGCTACGACTTGATAGAATTGTAATGCATACCAATCTTTTGATATCCATCCAGCGATGCAGCCCACTTTTGTTAAAACACTTCTCCACCTTTGCACTTTTGCCATGTTATGATATTCATGCTTGTTGAAGGCTTTTGCAAATCTTCCCCTTTGGTTCCGTACATTCGAGGGCTTCACCTTGTAAAAAATCGGGAGAATGGTGCCACGGACTTCCATGCACTCAAAGATCTTTGAAAGTTCGTCCAAGCACCAAGTGGAAGAAGCATATTTTGGAGAGAGAACAACAATGGCAAACCTCGATTCTTCTATTGCAGTCAAGAGCTTCAAAGAAATGTTTGTGCCTCTTTCAAGTTCTTGGTCCCTGAAAACACTGAGTCCTCGACCTTGCAAGGTTTTGTACAAGAAGTGAGTGAAACCCTTACGGGTTTCCCCAGTGAAACTCAAAAACACATCGTACTTCCATGGATGGAGAGATTTTCTTTTGATCCTTTGGGAAGTGGTTAATCTAAACAATCTTCTCCCTACGTACACACAATTAATTACTACAAGCAGTTTCGCCAGCCAAATTTTAGAGAGAAGGAAATAGCACAAAACTGCGTACACACTTATTACCAAGGCTGATCTCATCTAAGGATTGTCCAAATAGATCGAAACTTAATGGAGGAAGGTGCAAAAGGGATTCCTGCCTTCACAGAGAGAGCTTATATACTGTCGCGCTTCTCTTCCGTACCTCAGGAATAACGCTAGTGGCCCTTCTAAATAATGTACTTTCGAAAAACCTCAATTAGCACATATCGTTGAATTCTCTGCTGCAGGACTTAGAAACCAAGGCTAATCCCACAATTAATTACTTGCACACAACTAATTGAATATTTCCAAATCGTCTGTAAACTGCTATTTAGAATATTGTTTCCTGTAGGGTCCATTACTCTAGAAAGATAAAATTATACTCAACTCCACTCGGCCTGCAGGTTGGATGTTGGAAATTTAATTGCTTGGAACCGAAGATTAGTATCTTGTGTATTAATTATTGGAAAGTCTTGAGACTTGGCGAGGAAACACATCAATAATGTATATGAAGCTAATATTGGTAGACGGTTCATGAAAGGTGACCTAGATACCTTTAACCCTAAATTTGAAAAATCTTGTAACCCCATTTTCTTTTCCGCACTATTAAGAAAATGATCCTTGCTTATTGTTTATTTTACGTCATCAATTTTCTTTTATATGTTTAATTTGTATATTGATCACTAGCTACAATTGAGCTTCTCAGTAAGAAAATCTTCTCCATCCTCTTCTTTCAGTCTTCCTTCAGGATAACCAGGCTGTTTCTTTGTTTCTTTTTCTTCTACGTCCATGACACCGTAATAATAGCTGTTCCTTGGCCGGAATCCTGTTGAGAAACTGTAAACCATCGTGCCACAACACCTTGGGTTTTAAGGGTGTTAAGAAAAGAATTACAATATAGAATTAGTAAATTGATTCTGGCTACAACTAAATATCCAAGGACCCGTTTGGTTCTTGATCCAAAACGCATCCCCATTTGAATTGTATAACCCCAGAAGCTAATATGGAGGATAGGATCCCAGTTGAGGATGTCGGAATCAAATTCAACCTCGTCCCAAAAGAATTCACTGGTGGTGGTGTTCAAAATGCCAAGAAATCCACCATCCCAAAATTTGGCAGGAGCATGAGACAATGCAACTCCATTCCCATTAAGACACAAGACCTTGTGGGAATTCATAAACGAGAAATGGGTTGCAAAATTAGTTTAATTGCTGTAACAGAAAGTACTTCATCTCCATTAATAGAGACTACATTTGGTTCAGAACGGTGTATTCAGAGACTAGGGTGCTTAAGCATAAGAACCCTAAAGGAAAGAGGATAATATGCACATAAGGTATTTTGGGATGGAAATGAGAGAGATTAAGATAGAGATAGAGAAGTAAGGGAACCAAATGTTTAAGTTGATGAGGATCAGGGCTTTATTTATACCAACATTCTATTCTGCTTTTCATGTTTCCTGCGAAAATAATCTAAGAATAAGACAATTTTGACAATAGCAGAGTAGATTGAATTCCATGAGGTTATCCTTACTCGTTAGGAACATCGCCGGCTGTCGCCTTAATTTTGTATTTTACCAAGAAACTCTAGCAGATATGCTTGTATTCTTTATTGCCGAACAAGACTAGAAACAAACTCTCATCTTTGAACAAGATAAGGAACAAACCAAACCCTTGCTAATATATGGTCACAATAGATAGAAAGATGATAGTAATAATAACAATAAATATAAATATAAATAAATAAAAATAAAAAACGGTCACTAATATCAACTCTTTTCTACTTAAATTAAGTCATCAGTGACCTGTACTCTTTAGGATTGGGTTGCATTTCAATAGATTTGTCAAATTTGCTAGGGAAGATAATTAGATTATATATTTTATCCGATAGTCACATTACATAACATGCTTTTCATGTGGACATGGATGTATATAAATGGTCATGCGACAAGCAAAACACATCTGATTGATGAAAAACTTAAGAGAAAAGCAATATGCATATATGGGGGCACAAATACGGGTAAGGTGAAAACCTTGAAGTGACACAATTTTATGCCTTCAAATAGGGGATCTAATGATCAGGCATTTAGAACAGTATCAATTCTAACTGATCAGACACTTATAAGAGCACAAAAATACTAGGAATCATCATTACTACTCTCAATAACAGAACAAATTAGAAGGAAACATGTCAACATGAGCATATGGTATGCACATAAGAAACTAATGTAATACACAGTAGAGTCTGCAGATTATAGAGTATTTATGACATTCAAGCCCACCTCCCTCAAGGAGCACAACAATCCAGTGGTTAAGCCTCGTCCATTTGCTCCTGCAAGAATCCCGAGATAGTTATAACCATGAACGGCTTCAGAAGCAGAAATGAAAAACCTAGCTATTACACTGAAATTACTGAAATCCCAAACTGAAGAGCCACATGCATGCAAGTGAATCAAACAGTATAAAGAACATCATGAATAAATTTACTCCCAGATGACAAAAACATTAGTTATTCCATCTTCTGAGACCAAGACTTTTGATGTTCTGACATGCAATGATTTTGATATGCCTATTATCAATCTGTACCCTCTGGGATCTATAAAACTTTTGGATCTTCTTAACCAAAGAGATACGACTTCCAGAAAAAAAATACATTTCTTTGGTTCTTTAAGCATGAAACTGCATATCATATCATAGGTTTTATTTTAAGGTTTCAAAAAGGCTAAATCTGTTCAGATGATTGTCAACTTACTATTATACTAATAATTAGTGCCATAAAAGGGCTCAAGTGCTATTGATATATAATGTTTGTTATGGCCATAGAACAACAAGGTAACTAAGCATCCCCATCCAAGTCAACTGTACAAAAATCACTTAATGCTTCAACTACGAGTAGCACTGACCTGCAAGTCTGAAGTCCAAAGAGTGAGGTTGTCCCTCAGAAGTTGCATGATTAGAGTGCTGTCCTTGTATGATTCCTCTCCCAGCGTATCAAGTTCAGCAATTGCCTCTTCAAAGGCCTGCACAAATAGAAAGTTACCTCTAAGAAATCAGGAGAACTCATGTAAAGTTATCAAAGTTCAGAAAATAAAATGGAGAACAAATGCATTAGTTTTAGTTCTTGATCTTGCCCATTAAATCTCTTTGTAGTTAGACATTTACATACAACAGAATTTCCAGTAAAAGTAAAAAACAATACGAAAGCACCTGCAGAAAGTGTACAAAACCTAAAAAAACAGTCTACTTCAGCAAGACACAAGAACACAGCAACAACAGAAGACAAAACAACAGTTAAAGCTGCTTCTAATTTTCAATTTCCTGTTAACTAACAATTAGCTTTACAGTTTCCTAAAACCAGAATACTGTTCAATTGGGGTGAAAACTATGACTCAAAAGTTCTCAAGCCTTACCTTACAGAGTATTAGAGATCTTTGTTTTCTTTCTAATCAGGGTTAACAACCTAAATCTAAATTTCCCTCTTACTTTCTTACCTCTTCTTTTTTGTTTTTTCTTATTCTAATCTGCAACCTTGCCTGCTCTGGAGCTTCTCCAATCCTACCTCTACAGCAATATCAAGGCCTTCATCAGTATTCCCTCAAGAGCTAAGCAACTTTCAAGAAACCCATCACTACTGAGTATCATTGTCCTACTCATTCTAGTTGGATCATTCCAGCATCTGACTCTAACTCGTCCAAACAGTAACCTTGCAGTTTTTGATGTTAATCAATTTATGAGTGCACTATGGACGACACACCTTGTGTTACTTGTTCCCATTCCCATTCTATACCATGTCAAAGTAACACTGGATCTTGGATTAGCAATTTGACCATTTTAAAGTACTTTTCCTGTGCATGCATTCTTCATTACTGACCAACTGCTCTAGATATTCAGAACTCACAGTCTGTTTTTGAGTTTTTTGAGATTTTTTTTCCCTTTTTTTTTTTTTTCCCCAACCCAACCTCATTTCGCTAGAGCGAAGAAATAGCTCCATTTTTCTCATTTTGATGTCCACAATGCTGTTTTTGATAACCTCAATATACATGCATGATTTTCAATCCTATTTTCATGCTGTCACCAAGGACAGTGAGCTGATTATGACTTCATTCGTACGCACATACTGTGTGACAGTCACTTTGTTCCTTCAATCAATCTTACCAAGGGGCTTCAAGAACACCTTGATGGGCTATTCTGTTCTAAGCTCGTTGTCTCATAGACCATTAAGTTTGCAGAGAATTATCAGGTTGTCTCTTAAGATACCAAATGAGTTTTGGCTGAGTTCTGATACTTTTCCTACAAAGCCTTACAGCTATCGATTAGGCCTTTACACTTCCTTTAACTAGTATATATACCTCATTGAGACGAGAAATACTTCCAAATCCCTAAACAACTTGCACATTGATTAGAGAGAGAGAGAGTACATGTAATGTTTAACTGTGGGAGATCCCCATTATTATGTTAACCGCCTGCTGAAGCCAATGTGATCAAGGAAATTCAGCAATATTGTGCATCCATGTGATACAGCGTGAAACATTCTACACAGCTCACAAAACCAAGACACCCTTACATGAAATAAACACCGACTGTTCAATAAAGACAATTGCACATGCATTTATGTTGTGGAAGTGAAACAGCTTTGCATAAACAGACATGACTTTTCTATTGCGGAGATTAAGTCATGCTATCAATGACGTTCTGCATCTATGTTGTGAACTGAACACACATGATATTAAGGCCAATTATATTATGCTATTCCAGTAACTAAAGGAGTACAAAAAAACAAAACCAAGTTCATGCGTTTACTGCTGAAAGAAAGCTACAAAGATCTAAGGTCCCTAGTTAAGATTTTCCTTCTTCCCACCATTGGTTATCTATCTGGAATTCAGGCAAATGATAGCGGACAAGAGAAAATGACTTGATGAACAAGTGGGCAAAACAAAATGACTTGACAAACAGCTTCAATTACACAACCATTGGAATCAAGCAATTAATGGTCAAAGTCCAGTCAAACTCCTACCAAAACTACAATTATCCAAGCAATTAAAAGTCAAAGTCCAGCATATAAGATGTACATTTCCAGCTACCAAAGCACTTATTGCGTCAGTAAATCAAATCCAACACCATTTCAGCCTTGGTGCCCTGTCCAACCCGAAAGTTTATATCTAAGAATTTCTGGAATATTATGACAATTTGACATGCCATGTTTCATATGGTATTGTAATTTGTAAGCACTCTACCCCAAAACTATGGAGGCTAGTTGTGTCAGCCACTGCTATAGATTTATACAAACAAAAGAACTAACAGCATTTATATAGTTTGGCCACAACAAACTAAATGTAAATCATCCACCAATATAACTTCTTCGACTTTTCTCACATGAAAACAAAAAGAATTTTACTGTAAACAACAGTACCACATTTTCCGGTACTAATTTTTAACTATACCAAATTACCAATGAATCTACCCGGATTTCCAAACAAACAAATAACTAGACATATAACTAAAGCACTTTCTCGAATCCTAAAACTCAACAAGAAACTACACAGACTAAATCTTACTCATTTACTTCCTATTCATATGATCAGAGACATGTAGAGTAAAACAGAATTATAATAAATTAAAAGAATTTGATGAGCCCAAACCTGCTTAGCCATGCTGCAAGCCTTCTCTGAGGAATTGAGGATCTCATAGTAAAACACCGAAAAGTTAAGCGCCAGCCCCAGCCTTATAGGATGTGTAGGAGCCAAATCAGCCAATGCAATATCCTACAAAACCAATCAAATCAAATTCAATTTCCTCATAAACCGAAAATTACAAAGGAAAAAATCAAAATACCTGAGCGGCCTTGTAAGCCAGCATAGTGTCCTCAGCAGCCGTCTTCCTCTCATCGCCGTTCTTAAACTCAGCAAGGTACCGATGGTAATCCCCCTTCATCTTCAAGTAAAACACCTTGGACTCGCCGGCGGTGGCCGACGGCACAAGGTGGGACTGAAGGAGGTCTAGAATTCCGGCGCAGATGGCCGAGAGCTCAGTCTCGACCTTAGATCTGTACTGCTTGACGAGCGCCACGTGCTCCTCGTTGCGGCGGCCCTCCTCCTTCTGCTCGATGGAGGAGACGATGCGCCAGGCGGCGCGGAGGGAGCCGATGACGTTCTTGTAGGCGACGCTGAGGAGGTTGCGCTCCTCGACGGTGAGCTCGGTGCCGGCGGCGGTGGAGGCGACGACGAGCTTCTCCATGAAGCTGACCATCTCCTCGTAGCGCTCGGCTTGCTCGGCGAGCTTCGCCATGTACACGTACTGCTCGCGGCTTAGGGTTTCCGGCACGGCGGACGCCATTGGACCTTTTGCTTGAGACTTGAGAGTGACTGAGAGAGAGAAGAGAGGGATTGAGATTCAATTTGAACCAAATTGATTGGGTTGGAAAATAAAGGAAAGGGGGGTTATATTTTGAGGGGACTCCCACTGCTGGGAGTGTGGAGGACGCGCTTCTAGGGGTGGATTTTGGAGCGGGCGACGTCGTTTTGAAGGGAGTGGTGTGTTGTGGAGGGGATGAGTGAGTGTGGTTGTTTGTTTGGACCATAATTATGAGAACAGGATAGAACGGGAAAAATATGGTTGGATCTGAAACAGGTCAAATTTCGGCGACGGCTGGTTGGGCTAGTCGGGTCGGGTCGGGTCGGTTTGGCTTATCTTCAATCCCAAAATGGCCCACTGCGCCATGTCTATTCAACCACAGCAATCGCGGTCTATTTTAGTATTTTTAGTCTTCTAGACCAATTTTTCAAAAACCCATCTCCAACAAGGAGTTTTGCTTGTTACAAAAAATTATATCGGGGATCTAAACTCCAGATGTGTTGCACACCACAAATGGGGGTGAAGAATGATCTACTTATAAAGTTATTGCGGAGAAATTATATGAAATCTATAATATAGCTCCGAACGATTGGAGATGAATAAATTATACACCTTACATTTAGAAGAATAATTATTTTAGATAACGGTGTTCGTCTGTCAGTAACTAATTAAAAAAATTATACATAATCACTTTTGAATATAAATACAACAATTAAAAATAATTTTTACATTCAGTTACGTAACGCTTAATGATTGTAAATTTTGACGCCGGAGACTGTTGAATAGCAACGTAATTCACCACCAAAAGTTAAAAGTTAGAACAAGGATATTTTAGCTTTAAATCGATTTAAATCCCAACAGCATTTTCGATAAACCCCAAAAACCCTAGCACTGAGATCTCCTATATAAACATATATAGCAGTGGTATCATACCCAACTCTCACGGTCTCAGTGAAACAGCGGCAGATTACTGACCCAAAACCTCAGCCTCCAGTAGTAGACTATGGAGCTCTGTACCACCACATATCAACCTCTCCCCAATCTCCTCATCACAAACCCTAACACCAACAACCTCCGCCCAAAACCCTCACTCCAATTCGCACAATCACGCCACTCTCTCAGCCTTCGCTCTCGTACGTTCCTCACCTCTTTGCATTTGGTATCCAATTCAAGCAAATCCCTTTGATTTTATAGCTTGGAATTTGGCTCAATTTTCATTTGATTTTTATAGCTGTCGTCTCTTTCATGTGTAATTTTACTAATTTGGGGTTTCTGCAACTTGGGTTTTTGGCTTATTATTAAGGCTTCATTTCTTGTTTGGTTGTGATTTTCGTTTTGTCCTCTTTAACCAGTGATTTGGGTTTTCTTTGGTATTATTTCTGCATCTTGGGATTTTGGTAGTTTTTGTTGTGTTAGTATTTTTGGGAGTTAATGCGTATGTATTTGTCTTTTCAGGTTTGCTTTCGATTAGAGCTACATCTTCTGAAGAAAGTGGGGGAAATGCGTATTCTGGTGAAGAGCGTGA
This sequence comes from Rosa rugosa, assembly GCF_958449725.1. Lineage (NCBI taxonomy): Eukaryota > Viridiplantae > Streptophyta > Magnoliopsida > Rosales > Rosaceae > Rosa > Rosa rugosa. Next base: position 20,929,524 of record NC_084820.1, on the reverse strand, counting down.
TGGGGTGGTATCCACTTATGATGTTCCACCGCCCGAAAAGAATGTTTATGGTCAAGCTGTGGTAGAAGAAGCACCTCAAGAGGACAGCATTGTGAATGGCAGTGATGGCCAATTGCAGATATCTGAGTTTTTGGAGAACTTTAATGTAAAGGTAATGCAAAGGTCTGTGTAATTGGTTATAGTACATATCTGTGTCGTTTTCATCATATACACCTCATCAACCAGTGGTTGTGATTTTTTTGTAGCTATTATATCTCCTCAGAGTTCATAAATTTGGGTTATTGTTGTGTTCCTTATCCAGTTGTTTTGGTTTCTTTCAAGTCAAGCCTGTAATTATGTTGTATTTGATTTTTTCGACTTAACAAACTTTTTTCTTTTGGTTTTGTCTGAGCTCTTGGAAACTTAGTAGTAGAACTAGAACATGGTTGCAATGATAATTCAGAAAATGTTTGAGCGTGTCTAAAAATTCTCTGTGGAAGTCTGACAATCATGTCAATCTGAGTGGTTACCTAAGCAACGGTGCTTAAATTCGGTTGGGAAAGATTTCTGTGGTTGTTTTTTATTGCCTTGACTTTATATATTTTACTTTGTTTTTGTTAAAAATCTTGCAAAGAATGCTGTGGAACTATGAACCTGGTTGCAATGATGATTCAGTAACTATTGAGAGTGTTTAAGAATGCTCAATGGAAGTCCGACAATCATGTCGATCTGAGCGGTTAGCTGAGCAACTCGGTGTTTTAGATTTGGTTTGATGAAAGATGTGTTTTTTATTTCTTTCAGCTCAACTGCCTTTTTTCTTTTGTTTTAAATTCTTACAAACAATATAGTAGAACTATGAACCTGGTTGCAATGATGATTCAGTAACTATTGAGAGTGTTTAAGAATGCTCAATGGAAGTCCGACAATCATGTCGATCTGAGCGGTTAGCTGAGCAACTCCTTGTTTTAGATTTGGTTTGATGAAAGATGTGTTTTTTATTTCTTTCAGCTCAACCGCCTTTTTTCTTTTGTTTTAAATTCTTACAAACAATATAGTAGAACTATGAACTTGGTTGCAATGATGATTCAGTTACTATTGAGAGCTTCTATGAATGCTCAATGGAAGTCCGAAAATCATGTCGATCTGAGCGGTTAGCTGAGCAACTCAGTGTTTTAGATTTGGTTTATGAAAGATGTGTTTTTTTTATTTCCTTTAGCTCAACCACCTTTTTTACTTTTGTTTAAATTCTTACAAACAATATAGTAGAACTACAAACTTGGTTGCAATGATGATTCAGTAACTATTGAGAGCATCTATAAATGCTCAGTGGAAGTCCGACAATCATGTCGATCTGAGCGGTTACCTGAGCAACTCGGTGTTTTAGAGTTGGTTTGATGAAAAATTCAGGTGTTTCTTATTTTCTTTAACTTAACACAATTTTTTTCTTTTTAAAACTTCTTGCAAACAAAATAGTGGAGCTACAAACTTGGTTGCAATGATGATTCAGTAACTATTGAGAGTGTTCTAGAATGCTCCATGGAAGTCCGACATTTATGTTGATCTGAGCGGTTACCTGAGCAACTCGGTGTCTTAAATTTTGTTTGATGAAAGATTTCCTGAGTGGTCGCCTCTTAAAGAATGAAACAGTGTTCTCAATTTCCTTAGTTTGTATTTTCATCATTGGCTTAGTGTCAATCTATGCTGTTTTGTGGTTCCCTGTATTTTTTTTCTGTGCCTTCTTTAGGTTACTATACAGGTGTAGTTGCAGTTGCACTGCATCCTTTTGTTTGAGGAGCACACAGTGTTACAATGACAGTCATGATATGATTCTAAGTTTCTGTCAGACTTGCATTTTACATCCTTTGTCATGCATTCTGTAATCTTTTTCCAGTGAACCTTTTACATCCTTTATCATTTTTCTGTTTAAATACTTTGGTGAACCTTTTGTGTGAGATTTATTCCAAAAACTGCGAATGATTTTACTTATTGATGACTTATTAACTGATTGCAGTTGGACAATGATGATGCATATGTCTATCTACTATACGGTAGTGGTGCCTTGGTTACCCTGTGGTTAGCATCAGCTATCATAGGTGCTATTGATTCTATTCCATTGGTGCGTTACCCTAGTCATTTTTATGTGAGTCTATTGATTTACAATTGTAAGTACTGCCCTTTCTCTGGTATACTGATGACGCTCATTATATGACATCAGTTCCCCAAGTTGATGGAAGTTGTGGGTCTTGGATACACAATCTGGTTTAGCCGTCGTTATCTGATATTCAAGGTACTTATAGTTATACCTTGCTTTAAAAATTCTTCACTGATTAACCATGTTAAAGCATATTTAATGATGATTATTATGTTGCAGAAAAACAGGGAGGAGTTGGTTGCTAAAGTCCAAGTTCTTAAGCAGCAGGTTCTTGGTTCAAATGATGACTGATAATTAGGTTCCATTTGCTGTTGTGCAAGGCGATTAATGTAGAGTTTTGGTTTGTCTGAACTTTAGGCGATATATGTGTTGCTTTTTTGTTTTAGAAAGGTTAGATTTTGCCCTTACATATCCTTGTTTTCTTCAGGCCAAAAAAAATTAAAATAAAGTAAATATTCCTTTGTTGTTCTGCCCTCTGAGACTTTTTTTTTTTTTTTTATAATTTACCCTCTGAGAAATTTAGCTCTACCCCTGTTAACCTGGATATGGATCCAACATTTGTGTTGGTTTCCATTTTGGGTACCAGGAGCTTCAAATTGAGATGCTCTGCACACACTTTGCTTTTTGGATCCTAAAGTTGTCAACAGTCAGAGAAATGTGGGCTTCATTTGGATAGAGCGATTTCAAACAAGCAATGTTGCTCTCCAGTACATGATGCTCTGGATTGACCAGATACTATACATCGATTGGATCTGTATTAACCACTTGCCTTGTATATTAAAATCCTTAAAGATTTTGTTTTGATAACTAAAAATTCTGTGGGATTAGGGGATTAAGATTTTGTTTTGATAACTAAAAGTTCTGTGGGATTAGGGGATATCAAACTCTGGAGTGCCTTCTAAATTACTTTATAAGTTCGTCAAACAATCTGAATCAGAATTGTGCTCCACAAAATATGTCACCATATCACTTGATTACTTCCAAAAAAATAAAAATAAAAAATCCTGATCTAACTTGGTATCTTTTTTCTTTTTATGGTAATTGTTAAAGTTCAACTCACTGTTTTCCTTTCCCAAATAGGAGAACAGATCACTCACTACATCACAAACAACTACACATAAACTGGTCACTTCATAACAGACTGTTGCACAAAAAAACGGTTGGACACAAATCTCAGAGTTTGAAGCACCCTCCAAGTGAAGCAAGACCCAATTTTTACTTAGGCTGACCCAGAGTTAAAACATCCATGAGTCAAAACACAGACCGAGCTACAAAATTTTGGTCAAAACCAGTAAATTGGGAAACGAAAATCCAAAGAAAGAAGAACCCCGACCGTTATGAGAGACATTTGCCACATCAGCCTCGCATACTTATTGCGCACGTCTCCCCTTCTTAAACCCTACTTTCCTTATATTTCACCAGAAATTAATTATATTCCCCGTTTTTTGGATAGATTAAAACCCATTTTCTGCCAAATGTTAATTATTTTGTGTATATTTTCTTGTAGATTCTTGTAGACACAGAGAAAATCGGGAAGCTTTTCTGAAAGCGATTTGAGAATGAGAAACGAAATAAAAAGAGATTTACTGAAACTATTCTGGAATATTGTGTTTGACCCAGTCTGTTGATTTTCTTTCTAAATCCTAATTCTCATCTAAACCCAATTTTGTACAGTCTTATTCTTTAGAACTTTGGATATCCTTAAACGATTACAAAAGATCTTGGTTGATGCTTCTTTCTCTCTCTTTGACCCTATAAATCTGAATTTTCCTAGTGTTGTTCTTAGTAACTTTCTTTGTTCTTCTTCTTTGTTTCCTTGGGTTGAAAAAGATTAAGAGAAGTAGTCTTGATCATCGATGGCCACCTTCATTGAGGGTATGGCCAAAAGTTTTGCTACTGATGGCTTGAAAGGGGTGGCAGAGGTAATAACAATGTATCATTGTTAAGTTTATGTGCTCAAGTTTCATGCAGAGAGGTTTTCTAACTTTAGTTTATATTGCAATGTACAGAAGCTTGAACACGAATCTGCCCCTGATGTCAAATTCAACTCTGTTGCACCACTTCCCTTGGGTGACGAAACTTCACACAATTTTTGTTCTAATAAAAGCATGGAGGGAGCCATTAAAACGCAAGTGAATCATGCTTGTGTTCCTAGTGCTCCCCCATTGTTACTCGAATCTTCTTTGGAGATTAATGAACATGTTGTGGAGCAAAGTCCAAGTCGTGGTGCACATGAAACAACTCACACACCAAGTTTGACTGCTCCCCTAAACACTAGTGTTTCAAGAACAGAAATAAGTGTCTATTCAGGCAGTGGTACAGTGATCGATACTAATGAAATTTCTCAGTCACCCAAATTTCCAATCAGGTTTGAGTATGTTTGTATGTTTCTTTTGTGACTTTATTCTGCTGTTGTGGAGAAACTGATTATTTAGGATTGCAGGACTCATGGTGGTGTGGAAGTAAATGCACATCCAGTTCCTTCACTGGTTCACCTGTCAGTATGTAATGCAAGGTTAGTTTAGTTAGGCAGCTGAACCGCTAATTCATTCTGGAACTTGTCCAGATATGGTTTCATACAGACATTGACCGATTTTTATTCTGTGTAGTTTTAGAATATGTCACTTAAGCAGTACTTGAACTTCCCTCGAGTAGTGCTTGACCCCCTTAGAGTAAAAAGGGTCATAACTTATAAGGCTTTGATGAATGAAATAAAGGGAAAATTTTCAAAAGTTTCTCTGATGTTTTATTATTGAGCATGGTGTTTTAGATTATTTATGACATTGGAGGTATAGTTGAACTAGTTGTAACTGTAACAACTAGTTTGATAACCTCAAAAACGAAAGTAGTTAAATCAATTGAGGTTTATTCTCTTAACTGACGAAAATTCGATTTTTTCTTTTTGGCAAATGCTTATTCTAAAATAGTACAGTATTAACTTTTTAGTGTCATGTATCCAGAGAGCAGGGTACATGGGGTGCTGTAATTTCTTATGAAGCATGTGTTAGGCTCTGCCTTCATGCATGGGCTAACCACTATTCCACTGAAGTTCACTGTTTCCTTGAGAATGAATGTGCACTGTTGCGTGAGGCATTTGGGTGAGCAAGATCCCTTGTTTTCTGTTCATTATTTCAGCACAAAATGTTTTTTTTTCTTGATAATGCATTAACAAATGAGTAGGTCTGGAGGTAGGGCTTAGGTGAATATGTCTAAGTCATTACGAGAAATGGGGTACTATATGAGAGTGATATGTTATATTTTCTGCCTTCTGATATTCCTCACTCACACCTAAAATTTCAGTCTACAGAATGTATTATTACAATCAGAAGCTGAACTTTTGGCAAAAGGGTCTTCAAAGCTCTCAAGTGAGTCAGCTGCTCCAAATCCTGTGAAAACTTCTGGCAAAATAAAATTGCAAGGTGAACTACTTGGCTCCCTTCCTCATTTTATGTTAATTTTCCTGTCAAAATTCATCATCTCATTTAAATTTCATCACCGCGCAGTTCGTAAAGTAATAATGGGTTTGGATGAACCACCTGCCAGCTGCAGTTTTTCATCTCTAAAAGAACCAAAGATTAACAAAGACTCAATTGGTAGACACATCTCCAATTTAAGGTCCAGTTTATATCCCTGGTTAAAATCTGTATGGAAGAATTATTTACCACCACGTGCCCCTGCAAAATGTTCCTGCCGTCAGAGTTTGGATTATGTACAGACTAGAGCTAAACGTATTAAAAAGGTACCCCGGCTCCTTAAAGATGCGAGAAGTACTTTGTGCAATCCATCCTCATCATCACATGGTATGTATCTCTAAATGTTTTAATACATTCTGATGGTGGTGAACTCAACAGAAGAATAATTAGTTTACTCCATTTTCTGAGGTGGCTGATTTTCTTTCCTTTTTTATGTAATTGACCTCGTCTTTGTCAGAAACATATTCTTGCTTCTTGAGATTGAGAAGCTCACCTGAAGAGGATGCAGTCCGAATGCAACCAGGATCCAGCGAAGCCCATTTCTTGTCTGTACTCTTTTCCTTGCCTTTTCCTTTTATTTGGTCCATGAAGGGGTCTAATTAAGCACCTGGGTTAATACAGTTTTCCAGATAGCCTTGGTGATGATTTAATCATAGCAGTTCAAGATTCAAAAGGAAAGCATTGTGGTCATGCCCGAGCTCAAGTGTCTGCCATAGCTGATAAGCCAGTATGATTTTCAGAATTAGTAATTTCCCTTTCATTGATAACTATGGTTGATAGTTATGCTAAGGAGATATAATCTTTATGTTAAATCCAGGGTGACAAGTTACGATGGTGTCCTATATATACCGATCTAGAGCTTGAACCTGTTGGCAGAATTCAGTTGTGCATGGAGTATTCCACAAATCCAGATGAAAATCATCATCTTAAGGTATATATATGCAAACTTATTTGTATCAATGGTAATCAAGTCTTTTCTAAGAAATTGATTTCCATAACTTTGGAATTGGTTTATGATTTTTTTTTTTTTTTTCATTCCTTTCTGTGTACAGTTTGGCTCCATTGCAGAAACTGCAGCATATGACTATGTCTTCGTAGCTGCAATCAAATTTCAACATTTTCAGCAAAGAAGCTTCTTGATAGATGGCTCTTGGAATTGGTTACTGACTGAATTCGCATCTTACTTTGGAGTATCAGAGGCATACACAAAATTAAGGTAGCGAAATATGCTCAAATGGAAACTGTCTTAACTTGTTATGCGAAACTGGGAATGTTACGTAATTTTGGATCTTCAAGGTGCTATTGTGTATAAATATCTATTCTACTTGCAGACACCTTTCCTACATTATGGATGTGGCAACACCGACCGAAGACTGTCTGACCATAGTACATGATATGCTATCGGAGATATTGATGATGAAGGGAAAGAGCACAAATCAGCTTAGTCCATTGGAGGTATGAGAAAAATTTTAGTGCATTCATCTTGATCAATTTACTTTTCAGTTTTTATCATGGTATTAGAGTGATGCAACCAATGATGTATTTATTATAGGTGGTATTTATATACCATCATTACTTAGTTTGACATTTGATATTAATTTCTAATTTCGCAATGTGATATTTTGTTTCAACCTGTATTCATTTTTTTTCCAATTATAAAACTGCCAGAACCACATGCTGGTGAAGATTTTGGATCAAGTAAACCAGATTCTTGCTTTGGTTTTCGAGAATTACAAGTCACTTGAAGAAGATTCGCCGTCAGGGATGATGAATGTTTCTAAACCTGCCAGTGGATTGGCAGCACCATCTTTGGGACCTGCATTCCAGCTATACTCCCTTCTGCATGATGTGTTGAGTCCCGAGGTACAAATGAAACTCTGCAGATATTTTCGGGTTGCTGCAAAGAAGAGGTTAAGAGTGCACTTCATGGAGACAGATAAACTCATTCTAAGCAGCAATGAGGGAACACAGAAGGATCCAGTCACTTCTTATCAGAGGATGAATTCTCTGGTCTCGAGTATCAGAAATGAAATTCTTACTGACATAAGCATCCAGAACCAGAACATCCTCCCAAGGTATACATCCTAGTCCATACATTATTCTCTTTCATTCATTCTGCAATCATGCTTTGTTTTTGAAATTCTAGAGTCGATGACTGTAGATTAACTGAACAAACCTCACGCATGTATTTTAATTGTTATTCTCTATGATTTCTGTGCAGTTTTGTAGACCTTCCAAATATTTCTTCATCCATATATAACGTTGAGCTCTGCAGTAGATTGGGTGCTTTCCTTGTTGCATGTCCTCCTCCAGGCTTATCACCTCCGGTTGCAGAACTTATTATTGCAACAGCCGAATTTCAAAAGGATCTTTCCTTGTGGAACATCGAGTAAATGTTTTTTTTTTTTTCTTTTTTTTTTTTTTTGAATCTTAGTCTGTGTTTTTATTGCATTGCCTTTTGAATCTGTTCTCATTAGAAACTCTGTTTACAGTCCTGTAGTCGATGGAGTTAATGCTAAAGAATTGTTTCACTCGCATATAGTTTCATGGATTCGAAACAAGCATTGTACTTTGCTTGACAGGTGCAAACTAGATAAGGTATATATCTATTTACAGCATCGCACAAATGTTCACCGAACTTCCTCTCATAGATGTTTCTTTTTAATTGGTAGCTACATGAATACAATCAAATGCACAGAGTTTCCTGGTATCACATGCTTAAAATACTCATATATTTCAGGAAAACTGGTCTGGTAAAGAAAAACAGAATGAAACAACTCCTTTTATTCATGCTATTTACAACCAGCTGATGGAGACGCTCCATGAATATGAGATCATCAGTTCTCACTTGCCGATGTATACAGCTGCTTTGGAGAATGTATGTGCAATTCACTTTTCAAGTCTTTCTTCTTTCAGTCATATTTATTTTTCTAGCCTTTTTTTCTGTTTTATTCTCTGAAGCAAAAATTATCATGACCAATAACCTCTGGGTTATGTGTGTATTCAAAAGGCTATTGCAGATGTTGAGAAGGCAGTTGCTAAAACTCTGGAAAAACGCTATGCTAATGTTTTATCCCCACTGAAAGACAATCTGAGAAACAAAATACTAGGCAATAAGTATGTCAAAAAATTATCCAGTCAAACCATTGAGACTTATTATGTCCCAGCCGAGGTAACTTTGTTTTTTGGATTTGAATGGTTACACGAAATCTGATCTTTAACTTGGGCGAATCATTGATATGTCTTTTTTTTTTTTTTTTTGTTCTTCTCTTTTTCCAGGTAGGAATTGTTTTCAACTCCATGAAGTGCATGCTAGATGTCATGTGGCCGAACATAGAAGCTAAGTTTGAGTCTTGGATGCCTTGGATCGCTGATGATGGATACACCAGGGGAGAACATCTCAATGATGTAATTGTACTCCTGAGAACCAAATATAGAAATTACCGACGAGCAATTGTGGAGAAGCTTGCAAAGAATGTGAGTAGAAGTTGCATCTGAACTCCTCACTATCAAGTGTGAAACACTGCAAAACTATCCTTTACTAGAAAAGTTTATTACCTTAATGATTAAAGACAGAAGTTGATGACTAATGAAATATGTCTTTTGTTTCCATGTATACAGGCTAGAGTCCAGGCAGCAACAAAGTTGAAGAACATTATGCGAGACTCAAAGGAAGTGGAATCAGAGGTCCGAAGTAGAATGCAGCCTTTAGAGGATCTTTTGCGAAAGGAAATAGATAATCTCAGTACTGTCGCCAATCCTACTGTGTGCGTAGAACTCTGCCAGGAATTTTGGGACAGGACAGGACAGGATGTCCTGCGTCTCTTGGAATATAGGAGGAGCAGATCCTGGTACAAAGGCCTACGTGTCGCAGTTTCTGTAAGTTGCACTTCAGTCATTGAGCTTCAAAATTTAGAAACTTATAAATCTGGAGTAAAAAAGCCCACGACTTGAACAACTAATGCTCACCAAGTTTTCCTTCTGGAGATTCCAGTATTGACCAACTACCTTTATAAGGTACTACCTTGCACTCCTCTTAATTGGTGTTTTTAACCTGCCATGCAGATCCTGGATGACATATTTGGCTCGGAAATGCAAAGACTGTGCAGGACTTCATTGAAAGAAAAAGACATGGCGCCACCCGAATCAATAAAGGAAGTACATTCCATTCTTGATCATGGTGCTACAATTTAACAGGGAGAGAACTAAGAGACAACACAAGCATATAGGTTCAATTTTTTCTATGCACTGAATTAAGAGACAACACGATCATATAGAAGGTCAGAAGCAGGATGAAAAAGACAACACAAACGCACATAGTTTTCCATGAGGGATTCTCAGCCCGCATGTTTTCAATTTGAGTCAATCTATTGTAGGTTTAAACTGAAAATCTAGTGTATAGTTAATTGATCTTAGTAAACTAAATGAAATGTATTTCTCATTGATCGATGAAGGTTCAAACTCCATACTTGTATAAAGATTACCAATTACACCAACGAAATCAACCAAGAATTCAATCTACAATTTATCTTGATTCAACTATCTTGGTTCACCACAAACCAGGTTTGTAATTCAATAAAAGCTCTGATTGGATTCCTCTTCATGAAATATAAGGCGTTGTTTGTTTCATGGAAAAAGGAAAGTGCTACCTTTTCCATGAATGTGCAAGCCTTGCAAAGAAAGATAGGGATGAAAACGAATCATTCCATTCTTCTAATGAACCATTTTCTCATTTTCCAGCATTAATTACATTTTTCCTTGCGCTGATCTTTCTATCTATATTCCTTAATAAACCATTTTCCTTTCTCATTTTCTTGCATTAACTACATTTTTCCTTGCGCTGATCTTTCTATCTATACCCTTTTCCAGTTCAATTCTTGTTTTTTTTTTTTGTTAAGGGGTTTGGAACCCAACCTAGCTGGGAGGCTCAGCCCCACGCCCGTTCCAGTTCAATTCTTTACGAGAGTGGAAAGATCAAGTTCAGACTCAATTTTACTCTTGTCACGCTGCATGCTTATTGTTTCAGTTGCTTATCTAATCAAACCTCCAAGTTGTTCTTCTTCGAAACTTGTTTTTCGTTGTGCTGTCAATCCACCTTCTTCAGCCGACCTATCTGCTTAATACATCGTCTCCTTTCTCACGACATCTGGCATTCCCTCCTTGATTCACAGCTTCTAATAAGGAGTTATAGACTTGCCTATCTAGTTTCTCTAGGCTCTTGGTTAACTGAAGCATTTATTGTTTCTCGGTCTCCCATGGTCATAATGCGTGTAGGTGAACATTTGAAATACTCGAGATCAATAATAAAGGATTCAAATTTGTTCACCACCAATACTGTGATACCACCACTCAATGTAAAATTGTCATGTGTTATAAAACATAATTATAGTTAATCATAAAGTTTTATTAAAAAAATAAATTTTAAGTATTAAATTAATTCTACATGACGTGGCAAGTTTTAATAGGACGGTGATATCACCACAAAATAAAAATGGTGAGCAAATTTGAATCCCAATAAACCACGTGGTGTGGTGTGTTGGTCGAATGGCCTAGTCTGGAATCCCCAGGTCTAGCGTTCGAATCCCAGCTCCATCCCGTGGCCAACAGCTTTGAGGAACCATTTGGGTTCGTGCGTCTGCGGCGCAGTGGATTAGTCTGGCTTTGCCAGGCTTTCGCCGCAATGTCGGTGCAGTTGTCCTGGCGCTGGGATACCACTGCATGGGTGTGTGAGTTACTAATTAATATATACAATCTAGTTATCCAATGCCTTAGCTAGTTGTAGCATTCATGGTCCACACTCCAGAATCTACGCCAGTTGTCACACTCCAGAATCTACGCCAGTTGTTAGTACAGAGATTTCCAGGTATTTCAAAGTCTATATATACTTTTGAATTTGATAACTTAAGTTCAATTGATTCATGCACAATTCACAATGCATTTTCAAATGGGGATGATGAGAACCAATACTGTGTAAGGTCTGTGGTTAAGTTGTTAAAATTCAGTAGCTTGAAATGAGGATAGAGAATGGATAGGTTTAAATTCAGATGTTGTTGGCTTAACCTTTTCAATTGTCTGCTTCGATGTGGGTTTAATACCTTGAAGCTTTAATGGATCTGTTCATCTGTTTCCTATAGATTTGCTAATGATGATATTCATTACAGTACTGGGTACATACTCCTTGTAGAACTATACTCGCAGTAAAGAGGATACATTTCCATTTGAAACTCTGTTATTAAGGATGCTCAGATAGAGAGAGGGGGAATGGCGACATACTCAGATAGGTCAGAATCGTCCGATGAAGAAATGATAGGATCCGGAAGAACATGGATATTGAATGCCTGAGGTAGAATCAGAAAGAGAGGAAAATGCAGAGAAAGAAGAAGAAGATGGTGACGACATGGATGAAGACGAAGCACCCAATAACCAACCATCTAATGCTGGAGATCACGAGGGTAATAGTGGGACTTCAGCTAGCAGGGAAGGCTTCAATATTGTGATACTGTTAACTGACCCAGGACTGCTTGATTGCCCAATTTTCTTTGAACCCTTGACCGTGCCTGTCTTTCAGTGTGATCAAAATGGGCATATAGCTTGCTTCTTGTGCTGCACCAAAATTAATAACAAATGCCCCTCTTGTTCCGGCCCCATTCGCTCTAATCGTTTCCGGGCCATCGAGAAAGTTCTGGAATCAAGTACAACTCCATGCCAAAATATCAAGTATGGCTGCAATACTCCGGTGACTTACAACAAGAAGAATGAACATGAGAAGACGTGTGTATTTTCGCCTTGCTCATGCCCTTATGTAGGCTGCAATTTTGTATCTTCAACCAAGGAGTTATACCAACACTTCAATAATGATCATTTGGATTCGGCAACAGGTTTCCTGTATGACTTGAGCTTGATTTCAGTTTCCCAGTTACATTGAATAAGAATGATAGCTTTCTTGTTGTTCAAGAAAAGCATAGTGGTACACTATTTATCCTCCACAATAGTATTGAAGTTCTCGGAAATGTTGTGACGGTTAGCTGTATTAAACCTAGCTTCATGAAGGATTTCAACTATTATATTTTTGTTACTAACAAGGAAGTATTCTCACATTTCGGTCTGTGACAAAAAGCACTCCAAGCCTGCTGGTTAATGGCTCTCCTTCAAGAAGCATTCTTTTAATCCCATGTGAGTTTTTCAACTCTTGTGGTCAGGTCAAGATTGATGTTTCCATATACTAGGGAGCATGATTTTATTCTAGGGAGCACGATTTTCTCCAGATGGTTTTTGAAGTCGAAAATGTGTAGTGCAATGGTTACAAATACTGGAATCAGTTCAGTCAACTTATGGATGTACCTCTATCTCATGTTCATATGTTCTTTTTTCTTATTATGATCATTGTTTGCCTGTGATCTTGTTTGCCTTCGTATCTTCTCTAGTTCTCTCAGTTTGTGCCTTGATTTTCTTGAATCTGATCTTGCAGTTCGTACTTAAAATTTGGGGTTATAAGACACCTACATATGTATGTCAAAAACAGAAAATGATGAAACAAATTTGGGGTTACTAAATATCACAGTATCTGTCATTGCCAGTTTGCCTACATTTATGTATGTCAAAACCAGAAGATGATGAAACAAAACAGATCTTTGAGAATATGTGTATATATTATGTATATATGTATGCCGGTCGAACCTTGGATCTAGTGGAGGTTGAGAATGACCCAAACCCACATATAGAAGCTTGTAGCCTTTCTCTACTTAATAGTTAATTATATCTGTTAGTTATTTTTTTACCAAAAAACATAAACAAGGTGAGAGCACATGCATCATGTTAAGAAATGCTTTTAAGTAAAATGATTTATGTATACGTCACGCAGTTTTGATTTTTATTTATTCTCTTGTTGTATTATTGGGTCATTGCTCTTGTTTCCTTGTGGTTCCTCAATCTTTCGACATATGGGTTATGATGAATGATTCTGGTGATTCATGGACAAAATACTTGACCATAATGGAAGGCGTTGAATATCCATTGGTATTTGGAAAGGTGACGAGCTTGTTATGGTTGCTGATGATGGACGTGTAGTCTCATACAACCTTGGCAAGCAAACATTCAAGTATCTTAATTCCTATTCACTTTATAGGACATTTTATTCAAGCAGTTGTTATGGAGGCAACAAACTTGAAGGCATAGATAATACTGCTTTTTATGGCCATGCAACACTTGAAAATTATAGGTTTAGAAGTGGTTAAAGATTTCCCAAGTTGTTTTTAATTGCCTTTAACTTTACAAATTTCCCTAGTGTGTATTCAAACTTGCTATTGCTGATGTTGAAGGCGGTTGCTAAAGCTCTGGTAAAGCACTATGCTAAAGTTTTAAGCTGAGAAGCAGAGTACTAGGCAACAAATATGTCAGACATTGTCTAATCAAACAATTCATACTTTTTCTGTCCAAAATGAGGTAACTTTCATTTTAGGATTTGAATCACATGGGATAAATTCGGCAAATCATTTATATTTCTCTTTGATTCCTTGCATAGAACGCAAGTTCAAGTCTTGGATTCCTTGCATTGCTGATGATGGATACTCTACAGGAGCATCTCAATGATGTAATTCTGATCTTGAGAACCAATTAAATATATAAGTTACCAACAAGCAATTCTGAGCAAACCTGCAAAGAATGTGAGTGAAAGTTGCATCTGAACTTCTCAATATCAAGTGTAAAAATTGATTATTAAGTAAATTAGTCTATTTCTATGTATGTATAGGCTAGAGTCCAGACAGCAGCAAAGTTGAGGAACATTATGCGCGACTCAAGGGAGGTGGAATCAGAGGTCTGAAATAGAATGCATCATTTAGATCTTCTGCAAAAGGCAATAGATAATCTCACGAATTTTGGCACCTGATGCATGGGACAGGATGTCCTGCATATTTTGGAAGATAGGAGAAGCAGGTTCTGATTTAAAGGCTCGTCTCGCAGTTTCTGTAAGTTGTTGCACTTCAGTCATTGATCTTCAAAATTTGTTTATATTAGAAATTGATAGTAAATCCGATAATTCAGTAAAAAAGACCTTGACTTACAATCATTAAACAATTAATGATCATCAAGTTTTCCTTATGGAGTTAAGTTTTACTTTTTTCAGTATTGACTATGTAGTTTGTTAAATTACTAGTGTCACTACTAGCAAAATTGACTATATACACTGATTGAAATATTTGGCTCGGAAATAAAAAGACTGACGAACTTTATTGAAAGAAAAAGACCTGGTGCCACTCGAATCTATCGAGTAAGTGCATTCCATTCTTCATCAGGATGCTGCAATATAACAGGGAGAGCTAAAATAGCTTCGGTTTTTTGTATGCACTGAATCAAGAGACAACAGAAGCATATAGAAGGAACTTTTGTTAGGGCAATAATGGAATTTTTGTGAAAATTAGTGACGGTTTGTTTTTTTTTTTTTTTTTTTTTGAAAGGGTAGTGATGGCGTATTTAAGTGAGGGTTTTGAATGATAGCCTCACCCCCTCAATTATCAGCGAACCTAGCTAGATAGAACAAAGAATTCCAAGGTAAGATTGGAGAGAGTGGAGAGACTTCTATACGATCACAATTCTAAGGTAAGAATCTTCTTCGTCTCCCCTTTCAGTCTTTTAATACGATCTAGGTTTTAAGAGAGGAGAGAGTAAAGGAGATCGATATGGCAAACTGTATCAAATTGCATGCATGTGTCTGAAGAAATCGTGGAGCAAATCCTATCAAGACTACCTCCTAAATCCTTGATGCGATTCAAATGCGTCTGTACCTTGTGGTGCAATCTTATCAAAAGCCCTAGTTTCGTAGCCAAACACCTCTCCAATTCTTTGCGCGCATCCTCATCCTCATCCGTTTCCATTCTTTTCAAGCATACTGTTGAGAAGAAAGTTGAGAACAATGACCATGCGGAAACTGGTGACGATGTGGAAACTCTACTGTCATCACTTTATCTCTGCAATGAGATTGACGATGACTTTGACGACCTTGTTGCAGAGGTTCTTAGGGTTCCGCCTCCTATGAATCAGATAATTCGTTCCTCTGATCTTAGGATTGCAGGTCATTGCGATGGTATCACTTGTCTAAAAATTTTCGTTGGTAACGTTGTTTTATGCAACCCAGCAATCAAGGAATTCAAGCTTCTTCCTAAGTCTTGTCTTCTTCTCCCCAATGATAATGATGAGTACAAGTATCTTGACTGTGAATTAAGATACTACACTGAATTTCTAGGATTTGGCTATGATCCCAAAGGTAAAGATTACAAGGTTGTTAGATTTGAGGTCTATGAAGAGTCATGTTATTGGTTCAGAGCAGAGGTATACACTTTGGGTTCTAATTCTTGGAGAGAGGTCGAGACCGAATATACATACAGAGAATTTTTTGTTATGTCTGGCTACTGTGATGAGCAAATGTTCTTTGAGGGAATTTATTATTGGCAGGTATATGGGGATGTTGGGAGATGCATCCTTTCATTTGATATGGGTGATGAGATATTTAATGTGATATCGATTCCATGGGAAGAGATACCAGATGAGTACCATGTGAGGCTCGGAGAGTGGAAAGAAGCTATTGCTCTAATCAGCTGTCCAACAGTACCTGTGGTTCCCCAATCTTTCGACATATGGGTGATGAATAATTCGGGAAATGTGAAGGGTTCATGGACAAAATGCTTAACTATAGGACCCATGGAAGGCGTTGAAATTCCATTGCTATATGCACCATTGGTATTTTGGAAAAGTGATGAGCTTCTTATGGTTGCTGAAGATGGACGCGTAGTCTCATACAACCTTGAGAAGCAAACAGTCAAGTATCTTCCTATTCACTTCGTAGGAGATTATTTCCACACTCAAGCAGTTGCTTATGTAAATAGTATTGTTTCCATCAACGGAGGCAACAAACTTGAAGGCATCGACAATACTGATTTTTATGGCATCAATGCACTTGGAGATGGCAGGTTGAGAGCTGTATGATAATACTCATGACGAATTGAAGATTGCACAAAGAGCGAATGGTTTTTCCCCATCAATGACCCTAAGTACTATTCAAACAACTTTAGGTACCAAACAATTGATTGTTTTATAGCTCAGTAAATGGTCATGTATTCTATAGTTTTTTTTTTTTTTTTTTTTGTGACAGCTAGATAAAATGATGAATTAGTTTGTTAATTCCTTTCTTCTAAAAGAAAAGATGGCGACATTTGGTTACTTCTGGGAAAACCTTTGTGCAAAGGCAAACTTACATCAAGGCAACCCTCATGAGAAACAGAGTTTCATTTCCACTTAAACAGACTGTTTCCAAAAACAAATGGCTGAACTATATTGTACAAACGTTGAGAAATAGAATGAAAGAATCTAGATGAAATAGCAACAAATAACATCAGTTAGGAAGCACAGGAAATGCCCTTTGCTTAACAAGTGGATTATTTGCTCACTATTCGGCTATCGTGATATCACAAATGAATTTTTGCTCTCGCTTCTTGGCCCAAATAAATCATAAGCAAGTTCCTCTGATATAAACATTATCATAACCAAAAGATATCAATCCTGCATACATATAGAATGTGCACCTCTAAACCCTCGTAGTTACCGACCCTTCCAAAGAAGTGTTGTACTGCAAGCACCCTTGGGACTGTACAATTTTTGACTTGTCTTCATACTTTGCTCCTCTTTATCTGCGGTATATTTTCGGTAATATCCTGCGAAGGTAAAAATGACCAAAATACTCAACCTTTGTAACATTGTTCTCACTGTGAAAGTACAGACAATAAAAAACCACATCTATAATAAATGCAGACTTTTCCAGTCATTGTAGTGTCTATGGGTGAGAAAGAATCCAGAGTTCACTTTAGAGATTAAATCTAATCAAAATAGCTACTATCATTCTCATAAAGAGTTTTAGACAAGAATGAATGGAATTAAAAACAGCACATAAACTCATCACTGCAGATTGATTTTCAAAACTTTGATAATACCTCTTCATCAGATACTACAACAATCGAACAGCCAGCATCTGTACTTGAAAATTTGTTTGTTACCAATTGATTGTTCTCGCGCCGCTTGCACCATTTACCTAAAAATCTTTTTGTTCCATCTGGACCAACCAAGCCACCAGAGAAATATGCACTCACTGCATTTAAAAAAGGAATGCAAAAACTAACTTAAATTTTCTTTGCTTAATATTCAGATAATGTAACTCATGCTCAATTTAATTTCAAAAGGCATCACTAGTATACCTGGTCCGAGAAGTGGTTGTCTAATCGGAGATTCCTTGCTACTATTAAGCATGGGTTGAACTTGGTTGAGATCATCAAGAATCACAACATCTGCAATATCATCAACAGGAGTCCAGATGTAACTAATTTAGGGTACATGTAACTTACTTCAAGATGTAATGCTCAATCCAAACTCAAAAGTACCAATAATATACCTGGTCTGGCAAGTGGCTGGGTGATTGGAGATTCCTTTGTAATGTTAAGCACGGATTGGACTTGTTTAACATCGTCAAGGATCAGAACATCTGCAATATCATCAGCAGGAGCTTTAGCAGTATCATTACAGGTACCACTCACAGGAACCATACTCTCAAACAGATCACTTGGTCCAAGGACTGAAGTTTCTTTCTCTACTTCAACAGCACCATCAAATTCTAGTACCTTTGCCTGATAATATCAACATAATCAGTAAATCAGGAGCTACTCATCAAGTGAGATTTAGCAAGATCATCACATCATAAGCTCACCTTCAATGTATTTATCTTCCCTTTAGCCTTCTCTAGCTTTCTACTGTGACGAGCCTCACCTTGTTCAAGAAGATTGCATTGGTCCTTCAGTTTCTGTACCTTTGTCTGATGATGTCCACAAAATTAGTAAGTCAAGACTCAGGAGCCACTCATCAAGTGAAGTTAACCAAGATCACCTCATCATAAACTTACCTTCAATTTGTTTATCTTTCCTTTAGCCTTCTCTAGCTTTCTACTATAACGAGCCTCACCTCGTTCAAGAAGATTGCACTGGTCTGTCAGTTCCTGTACCTTTGTCTGATAATATCCACAACAACACCAAGTCAGGAACCACTCATCAACTGAGAATTACAGGAGATCAGTTCATCACAAACTCACATTTAATCTATTTATCTTTCCTTTAGCCTTCTCTAGTTTTTTATGGTGAAGATCCTCTCCTCTTTCAAGAAGATTGCACTGGGCTATCAGTTCTTTGCGATTCCTATGAGAAGTATATGTAGCAAAGAAGCCAAATTAAAAATGAGAAAGAAACAAGTTATAAAAGGGTGAAATGAAAAGGTCACTGCTGCTTAGATTTTTTTGAGATGAAAAAAATCATACAAATGTCAAACAGTTCACCAAACAAAGTTAACTAAATTCAAGATAAGATTCATATAGCTCACCTATTACTCATAATCAAGGATTTTCTAAGAACATCTATTGTGTTTTCATTGTTTCCCCCATTACCATGTGCGGCAAGGTTCATAATCTCCTTTTCATCGAGATCTAGATCAGATGCCCTAAAAAAAAAAACCATGTTAGAAGCAGAAAATAAATCATATAGTTAGGGATTAAAGTGCCAAATACCATCCCTTGGGCTTTGGCTCATGTGGGAAAGCATGTCCAGGGTTGACATAATTGTTATGTATTAACCAGAAAAGGAGTGATTTTGGCACTCCACTTTCACACTTGCAGTCCACTTTTATAGGTGGAGTGCACGTGTAAAATGTGCAGGGAGCACCAAAACTACTCCCCTAAACAGAACGATAACAACCGATGAGAGAACAACTAGAACATAGTGCAAATGTGCTCACAATTTGAAAGCTGCAAGCTCTTTGGTCAATGCCCTATTCCTTTCTTGCTGCCTCAAGCACTCCACAGTCAATTTATCAAGCGCCTACGGAAAAGTCGACTAAAACTTCATCAGACTTTTCTTCTTTTATGAATTAATCTCAACTATTTAAAGAGCTACAGTTAATAGATTACCTCAGTTTTCATATGAAGCATCTGTTGTATAGATGCTTGTTGTTTCAAAGCTTCATTCTTTAAATTAGCCACTTCTTTCTTCGCTTTCTCCTTGCATAAATAAAGCTGAGAGAAATTTTCCTTGTAAGTAAGAACCACATGAATACAAATTATAAAGCAAGCAGATATCATCTTAACAAGACTACCCTATAGATTAAACATTTCCATCAAACCCCACCTTTCCTTGGCAAAGAAACTAATCATAAACCTCATAACCTCGTATTTCACTTCAGAAGAGTGAGCTCTCAGCCGAGTTTAAAGCAGATCTTTATATCTCCTATAATTCAAAAGAATATTCCAGAAACTGAAACCTTACAAATCCAAGATTATGGTTCGCAATTTTCCATTCAATGATGGAAATGGAAACAATATCCTCACCATTTTGCTTCCCCATGTTTCATAACCCTTAACTAATCCAAAGTATTCAAATTCAACACACTAAGGCCTAAAGCTAAATCATAACTATTCCCTCAAAATGTAAATGAATCAAAAAAAAAAAAAAACAAATACCATAACCAAGAACACCAATTGACCAAAGTTCCAATCTTGACTATTCTTAAGAACCCAAAATCAAGCATTTTGAGAAATCAATACTTCCTCTTTAAGCTCTTTGACCTCACGACGCAATGCCTCGGAATCTTCCCCAATCGGCGACCGAGCCAAACTCGGCGGCTCCGGCGAGATGCCCACCGACTCGAAATAGAGCCGAGCGACGTCGTTCGGCTTGCATCGCTGTTTACACACCGGACAGCTGTACCTCTTGACGCTCTCAAAGAAGCCGAAGGACTCTTGCAAGCTAGGGTTTTGCAGACACAAAACGCACCGTTTTAGAGACCAAAAAAAAAAAAATCCGATCAGAAAATTTAGAGAGAGAGACCAGAACTCGTGGAAGACGTGGCCGCAGATGAAGATGGCTTGGAGGTCCTCAAGGAAGGGCTCGAGGTCTTTGTGGCAGATTGAGCAGATGGCTTTGCTGAAGCTAGAGTCTTGGTGGTTGTGGTCGCAATTGACCATGGCTCTGGTGCCGATGAACCTCTTACTGTGATTTTTGTGATCTGCTCGGAGAAAAAAAAAAAAAATTGGGGGAGGGTTTGGAGAAGATAGGGAAAGTGACTCTGCTGAGCGGGAAGAAGCAATTTGTTCTGGTTTGACTGGGCGCGGGAGCCTCTTCCCCCGGTTTTCAGATTGGGCTTTTGAAACGGACCAACTCAGTAAGTCCATAAATAGTGAGGCCCAAGTGAAAGGATTTTTTTTTTTTTTTTTTTGGCAAAGGTCCAATCCTAGGTCTAAAGTCCGACTTTTATATCCTATGTTTCCGAACTCCAAAAATTGTTTTGAGGGTCTAAAGGTTTTTTTTTGATACGTTTGAGGGTCTAAAGGTTAAAGGTTGGTTTACATTTAGATCATGTTGTAGACGTGGATGTAGAATGGTTGTAGATTGGTCCACCACAAGCAATTGTTGTTAAACAAATTGTGATTTAGCCCCAAAGAGTTCAGCAATTTATAGACCTTATTATTTAGATGAATAGTATTTTTAAAAGGTCTAAAATTTTAGACCATGGTCTATTTTAAAGCACTATGATTCAAAATGACCTGAGAACATAATATTTCATCCTCATTTCCAAAAAAGAAAAAAGTACATATACTTACGTTCAAAATTTCGATGCATGAAGGTGAAAATTTTGGTACTTTGAAATTAGGAGAATTGAAGAATTACTGGAACTGAATAACTTCTTTGTATTGAATAATTGTATTTATAATACAACCATGTTGCTGTATACAAAACGTAGTACAATTAGAACTCTAAGATTACAAACATCTATCAACAACTAAAAGATAATTATGCTAGCTAGCTTAGACTTATCAGCACAATAGGACGTTATCATATCCACAACAGAGGATAAGGACAAGTTAGTTAACACCCCCCTGCAAACTGGGCGACCTTTGGCAGACAAGTTTGGACAAGAGAAGCTGATGTCGTGGTTTGTGTAAAGCCTTAGTGAGCAGATCAGCGGGTTGATCAACAGAGGGTACAAAAAGAACACGATGACTGCCCAATGCAACGCGTTCGCGAACAAAATGGTAATCAAGCTCTATGTGACGAGTGCGAGCATGGAAGACAGGATTAGCAGCCATATAAGTTGCACTAAGGTTGTCACAATGGAGAACAGTGGGAAAGACTAGCGGTTGTCCCAGTTCATAAAGAAGATAAGAAAGCCATGTAGTTTCAGCACAAGCGTGAGCAAGAGAACTATACTCGGATTCAGCACTAGAGCGAGATACAGTTGGTTGCTTTTTAGAACACCAAGAAACAAGATTGGGACCCATGTAAAGAAGATATCCTGTGGTAGAGCGCCGTGAGTCTGGACAGCCAGCCCAATCGGCATCGGAGAAAGCATGAATTGTAGGAGTACGGATAAAAGGCCGAAGCAAAATGACATATTCCAAAGTACCTTTCAAGTATCGAAGAATCCGCTTAACAGCAACCATGTGAGGCTTCCGTGGAGCACTCATAAATTGAGCAACTTGATGAACAGCATAGGCAAGATCGGGTCGAGTGAGAGCAAGATACTAAAGACATCCAACCAAACAACGGTACTCAGAAGTATTAGATAGAAGCTCACCTCCAATAACAGATAACACAGCTTTGGTAGCAAGAGGTGTGGAGCAAGGCTTGCATTCAATCATGTTGCTGCGACGAAGAAGATCAATGGCATATTTTGTCTGCGAGATATGTAACCCATGAGAGGAAGAACGAACTTCTAAACCCAGAAAATAACTCAGGGCACCCAAGTCTTTGATGTCAAATTCACGCCCCAAAGCTTGAATAAAATAGCCAAGATGAGAAGAGCTATTACCAGTGACAACTATGTCGTCAACATACAGAAGCAATAAGATGGTATAAGTAGGGCACTGATAAATAAATAAGGAAGAATCAGCCTTGCTTTGAGTGAATCCAAACCGTATAAGAAATGAGCTAAAGCGATGAAACCAAGCACGAGGAGCTTGTTTGAGCCCATATAAAGCCTTGTGCAGCTTACAGACTTGCATAGTGAGGACGAAGAGGATCAACAAAGCCAGGAGGTTGAGACATAAATACCTCTTCTTGAAGGAAACCATGTAAAAATGTGTTCTTAACATCCAATTGACGCATAGACCAGCCCTTGGAGACTGCAAGACTGAGCACAGTACGAATTGTAGCAGGCTTCACTACTGGGCTAAAGGTTTCATCGTAGTCAACACCTGGTTGTTGATGAAAACCCTTGGCAACTAGTCTTGCTTTGTAACGTTCAATGCTGCCATCAGACTTGCGTTTGATCCGAAACACCCACTTACACCCAACTGTGTTTTGAGAGGAAGATGGAGGCACAAGAGACATGATTCTTAAGGAGAGCATTAAATTCTTCCACCATCGCTTGTCGCCACTCAGGATGACGGATAGCTTGGGAATAACAAGTAGGTTCTGGAGGAAAGGAGGAAAGAGCTACAGTAAGAGCTTGAGAGAGTGGATAGCGCACAGTCCCATCTGTGCGAATAAGAGGACGACTTATTCCATCCTTGAGGCGAGTAACCATCTGATGACCAGGAGGGTCTATAGGGGGTGGTGGGAAGGTAGGGGCAAGTGCAGTAGGTGCTTCAAGTGTAGGCGGTGGAGGTGGAGAGGCTGGAGGAGAAGGCGGGACAGGTGCCACATGGGGAGGAGGGGAAGGATTAATAGGGAATAATTCCAATTTCACAGTGGGTAGAGTAGGAATGGTTGACTGAGAATGAGCAAATGGAAAATGAGTCTCATTAAAGATCACATGACGGGAAATATAAACTTTGCCAGAACTTGGATCCAGACACCTGTAACCTTTATGTTGCAAGCTGTAACCCAAAAACACACATTCTACAAAACGGGACATTAATTTGTTAGTAACATAAGCCCCAAGATGAGGAAAACAGGCACAACCAAAAGTACGTAAATGAGAAAAATTAGGCGGACGTTGAAATAAAACAGAAAAAGGAGATGACCACTTTAAGAGAGGTGTGGGAAGTAAATTAATGAGATAAACAGAGGTAAGAGCAGCCTCAACCCATAAATTAAGAGGAGCATGAGATGAAGAAAGGAGAGTACGTGTCATGTCTGCAATGTGGCGGTGCTTGCGTTCAGCAATACCATTTTGTTGAGGTGTATGGGGACAAGATAAACGATGTTGAATACCTAATGAACAACATAAATTCGAGAAATTATGGTTAACATATTCAGTACCACCATCACTCTGAAAATATTTAAGAGAAGTGTTAAAAATATTTTTAACCATAGCAAGAAAAGTTTGAAAATGAGTAAATACTTCAGACTTTCTACGCATGGGATAAATCCAAGTGTAGCGAGAGTAATCATCTGTAAAAAGAACATAGTAACGAAAACCAGAAACAGAAGGCACGGGAGACATCCATACATCAGAGTGAACTAAACAAAAAGGAAAAGAAGAATGAATTCCATTACTGATAAAAGGAAGTTTGGTTGACTTGCCAAGAGCACAACCTTTACAAAAGAAATTATTATTACGAAAATGGGAACCTAAACTAGGACCTAAACGAGAGAGCACAGAGGATGAGGGGTGGCCAAGACGATTGTGCCAGACACTAGAGGAAGAAGCGATGAGAGCTTGAGGAGGCGGAAGCGAGAGTGGATAGAGACCATCTTTACATGGGCCCTGAAACAATAAAGAACTTGTACGTAAGTCAAAAATCATATAGCTATCAGGAAGAAAAACAAAACCAACAAAATTATCTCGAGTAAATTTTGCTATAGATAAGAGATTGGTTGCACTAAGGTTGTCACAATGGAGAACAGTGGGAAAGACTAGTGGTTGTCTCAGTTCATAAAGAAGATAAGAAAGCCATGTAGTTTCAGCACAAGCGTAAGCAAGAGAACGATACTCAGATTCAGCGCTAGAGCGAGATACAATTGGCTGCTTTTTAGAACACCAAGAAACAAGATTGGGACCCAAGTAAAAAAGATATTCTGTGGTAGAGCGCCGTGAGTCTGGACAGCCAGCCCAATCGGCATCGGAGAAAGCATGAATAATGAATTGTAGGAGTAAGGAATGAGAACCAAGAGACAGAGGAATAGTACCAGTTTGGGCTATGTTAAGAGAGTCACCGTTACCAACTATAACAGAGGTGTTACCATTATAAGGTGTTGGGTTTTGAAGAGCAGAAGGAGTTCCAGTAACTTTGTTTAGAAGTTGGCAGGCTCTGATGCCATGAAGAATTACTGGAACTGAATAACTTCTTTGTATTGAATAATTGTATTTATAATACAACCATGCTGCTGTATACAAAACGTAGTACAATTAGAACTCTAAGATTACAAACATCTATCAATAACTAAAAGATAATTATGCTAGCTAGCTTAGACTTATCAGCACAATAGGACGTTATCATATCCACAACAAAGGATAAGGACAAGTTAGTTAACAAGAATTTCAACAAAACTTTCGAGTGTTTATTGAAATTTCAATAAATATTGGTGAATAGGGTACTTAAAAACTAGTTTTCAAATATATTGTCAAGGATAATGCTCTAATGGGGACCTTAAAATTTTAAATCAACAGTTGGATGATATGTGTGTTGTAGAATTAATATTTCAACTAAAATTGGGACCACTCATCCAACGGTTAATTTGATAGTCCCAACTAGAGCCTCTCCCATATTTTTGATATTGATCAAATGTAAGATCAAAGTCATCAAACTATAAAACTTCGGTACTTCAAACCTAAACCCTTCTTGAGGTGTCCATTGATGTTAGTTGACTATCAAAAGATAACGTAATCTTTAGTTCAATTTTTAATAAAAATTCAAGCTCTTTCTAAACCTTTTCTTATGTGAGGACCCAAAATACACGAGTACAACTCATATTTAATTACTAGACTAACCCCAAATTAATCACATGAAAGAAATTTAAGCACCCAATTCAAAAGTGATCGATTAGATTCACCCCTCCATTTTAACCATTGCACCGCATTATGTGAAAGTTTACAAAGATACTTATATTGGATGATGACCACTAACAGCACTCGTCTTCCTGGAATAGTAGAAAATGTGATGCTACATTTTGAAGATGCTAATCAAATCTTCCATGTTCGAATTATTGAACTTGACACACTTCATACACCATTCATTGATCCATTGAATACGGTGATGCCGATTGTGTTCAAGATGTGAAACACTACCCAAAAATCAATGCATCTAGGAAACATTGGTCATATATGTCAATTTGAAAAGTTATAATTGAGGCCCTCCTCCTTCAACTTTCCTGAAAATATCTTGCCAGCAATAATTTTGGCCTCAGCCCCACTAGCCAGATGCAGTTCATCATTGTATAAGTGTATAAGTTTGCCTTATTGTTACCACTAGCAATTTCGTAGCATTTTCCAATTGTACATGTTTTTGTCATACTGTAATTCTTTTTAATTAGAAAAATTGGACGGTATTGCATGTATCTTACAATTTAATTGGTACATGCATTTGATCTTACATTGATGATAATTGGCCTTATTTCCTTGTTCTATTTTTTTCCAAACATGCATGTATCCGCATTCTAGTGGTCGAAACCACATACGAGAGGTGGTAGTAGCTATACTATGAGAATTAGAGCAGACAAATTAATCATAATAGATACAATCATGAGCCAAGAAGACCTTCTTCTAACTAAAAGAAAAATCACATCTTTATCCAATGAAACTAGCAATTTTTTTTTAATTAATTATAATTTCGTTGATATAACTCATATCAAGAAGGTCATTACATATCTACCCGTTGCCTTATAACAATGGACAGAATAAGAATTCGTGGTGAAACCAGAGTGATATATAGGATTGACCAACCATATTCGAACTTATCACTCACTTATTTAAAGCAAGTCTATAACTATGACCAACTTTTACATAGTTTATAGGCAAAGTAAATAAAACTTAAATAATACCTAGCCCTAAAAAGGTTGACCTACTCCTTATGAGGCCCAAGATAAGGCCCAAAGACCTCATCCCAGTCCCAAAAGGAGTAAGCTAGCCCAACAGGCCCAAGCAAGCTTGAAGCCGTGCAATCTTGACCCAGCAGTGACCAAGCATCGCCATACAATGGATTGCACCGCCATCCAAAGCTGCGAAGACCACCGCAATGAAATAGCTAGGTTATGAATCCAATCAGCCAAACCAACAACTCTGGCCCGATAGCATCAAAACAGTCCACCAGAGCAGGATCCAGCCACCACTTTGCATCGCCGCAGCCAAAAGCCCCACTCCATCATTGGAAAACTGCCAATTTCTATTGGAAGGGAGATGCCGCCTAAGTCTTGTGGATCTCCTCCCTAGACCATCGACTGATCCCTGCAATGGTCGTGGCCCCAACCCTAGCCAATCTGCACGCGCTGCCAAGCAATCCGCAACCCAGACATCCTCACAGCAAGAAGTGAATCGATCTTCCGCATGGCTCAATCGTTGAGACAAAGAGGTGATTGGAGACGACGGAGGTCTCCTTTACAACAGCCCTAAGGAGGCGCCTCTAGAGTGTCGAGAGAAAGAGCTCTCAACTTTCATCTTTTATCTTTAGTGCTTTTATTTATGTGACTAATCTATACTATTATTAAGAGAAGAGAGTTTGTTAGCCAAGATCTAGAATTTTGACAGAAAAGACCTAGAAGATTAATAAACTTTGAGGATTAATTAAATCAGAAGGATAATTAAGACATTTACAAAATCTATACTATTATTAAGAGAAGAGGGTTTGTTAGCCAAGATCTAGAATTTTGACAGAAAAGACCCTAGAAGATTAATAAACTTTGAGAATTAATTAAATCAGAAGGATAATTAAGACATTTACAAAATATATTTTTATTAAAAAAATAAACAAAAAAAAATATCTACAACTCTTTTTTCTCTACCCATTATCTTTTCTCTGCAATAACTACTTTTTTATTTTCTGAGGAAAAAATAATAATAATAAGTTCCTGTGAAGAAATGCTAGTCATCCATTAATGAAACTAGCAATTGATTATAACTTTTCATAAAATAAAATAAAATAAGAATGAGCCTGTCTTCAAAAAAAAAAAAATAATAATAAAGGCACGTCTATTCAATGGCAATTTCTCCGATGAGATTGATTGCATGATTAGATTAGATTGACAACTTTACCATTTTTAGTAGGATAACACATCATTACCATGTGAGTGCTTTTATCTTATTGCGGCTAGGTAGGTTTCTCTACCAGCCCAGCGTAAAGAGTTCTGACCTCGTTTGTTTTTCTTCCCATAGCATCCAATGTTTGTTCTTTGCTGTCAGTAATTGCCCCAGAAGGCTTGACACTGTTTGTGTTAACTTGGAGCGAACTAAAAACTGATGGGATTTTGCCATGTATTGCTAGCTAGACGCAACGGTGGTAGAACTTTCTACGTGCTTTTGTAAATCTCCCACCACAATTGCAGACGTAAACGGAGTAGTTTAGTAACCGATTAGGAGTGAGGCCGTGAGGGACTACTTACAACGCTTGTTTTGCGAGCTAAAATTTTCGTTTAATGAGAAGTATTTGTCAAACATATTACAAAACTTCTACTTGATGAATCGAGAATATGGGACAAGTACTACATAATGTGTTTACATTCAAGTTCAACACTCATCGACCACGTGTAAGGTTTACATTCAAGGTCTTATTACATGGTGTGTTTCATGCATGTAAAAACAGCATCAATCGTACTGTAATTAGTTTATTCCAAAGGAATATTAAAGCCATAGACAGTAAAATGCTAAAACAAGAATGAGTGGCTCATCGGTCTTCCGGGACCCCCTTACAAACAAACAAGAACCACCCGCAGCATATCCAATCTGATCATAATTCCGGATTCCGATTACTGTTTAGACTTTAAGCGACGTCAATTGATGAGAAACAAATTGGGCACACGCAACCTGAAGAATTTGATTCCAATTCTATTCTGAATTTTCTTTCTCCTTCTAGTCTCACTTACGTATTAAACCATTACCATTTACCAGTTGTATGCCAGAGTTTGTACTCAACTCTTGCCCCTGTTCCAAGCATGTGGATCGGCCAAACATTCATCTTCCTGGTTTCCGAAACCTAATTTATTTTCATGAGGAAAATGATAGAGAAGGACAGAAAGATAACCCTCTTTTAACATGATTGATGATCAAGTTGTATGAAGAAAGGTGACTGGGGTAATATATAGTTCCAGACATTAGGATATGGACTGGTGGAGACAGTGGACACATATATTCAATCCAACGGTGTCTTTAGATTATCATACTTTTTTTTTAATTTTTTTTTTATCCCTAATATGCTAATAGTTGAATCGAAATGTTTTCCTTGTATATTCAATTTCTTTGTCTAATTATTAACAGTTATGTGCTTTGACTAATTATTTAAACAAAGATAATGATTCAAAATCGAGTTGACATGTTTTGCTGAATCATGAAATGATGATCCAGATGAGGGTAGAGGCGATGCAACGTGATCAACATTTTTCACGTTACGATAATATTATAGTAGCAAATTCCTCTACTACTAACGTAATATATTAAGATATTTTGAGAAAGAATGTTTCTCACCAAATTATAAAAATAAATTTTGATGCGTACAAACATTAAGAACAATAATTGCTCGAGGATATTGCTTCATAATTAACTAAATGATTCCTCCCCAATCTCTAGGGACATATGAAAACAATTAAATTTCTTTCAAAAAAAAAAAAATGAAAACAATTAAATCAAAAGATCCACTTATTGTAATATTCTAAATATTACTCCATGTTCGTCGTCATCATCATCTTCTTCAGAAATCTTTGAGCAACTTTCTTACCTGCTCCAATGTCACAAACAGCACGACAGTGAAAGGCCCCTGCCTAGAAATTGTAGGTATAAACCCTTTGTAAAGCGCCATTGGCCCTTCCGAACGCACCGTTTTCACCGCGCAGTCCAGCGCCCCCTTGTATGGTGGCGCCGCCCCTGGCTCCACCTTCATGTTCATCACCCGGGTCTTGATCACGTCCACCGGGTTCGACGCTACCGCTGCCACAAACCCCGCTGCGAAGCTCGCGGTTATGTGGGTCCCGAGCCCGTCTCGCATCAGCCCTTTATGGAGAATTGTTTCCTTGATCTGGTCGTAAGAAGCCAGCTGTGAAGCTGTGACGAGCATAGCGCGGTTCACGGTGAGAGACGAACCGCGCCACAGGCTCGTGACACCTTCTTGTTTCGCCATACAGGTTATAGCGTCCACCACGCTTTTGTAGTTACGGCGCTGGGCAGCCGGGAGACGGCCGTCTGCCTGCATCCGCACCATGGCCACGTCGGCCGGATTTCCGACCGCCGCCCCGATGGCTCCGGCGATCAGTCCGGCACCGATTTTTCGCTGGAGCGGCATGTTGCCGGATTCCGGGTCGGTCCATTTCTTCTTGAGAATGTCGTACAAGCCCATCCGGGTGGTGGAGTACAAGCACTGGCGGAGCATGGTGGCGGATACGCCAGAGAACATGGCGGCAACACCCTCTTGCTGAATGATCCTGACTCCGACGGCAATTGGACCCACGCGGGGCGCCGGCGCCGGCGGGGCAGGGACATGAATGGAGGAAGAGCCTCCCCGAGCGGCCGCAGCCATCGCTGGTCGAAGAGCTTGAGCCGCGGCCGGGTCAGGCTTCGGCACCTGAGTCTCACCCTGGAGCTGCATTCGGACCTTGATCAGGTCCAAGGGGTGAGTCGAACACCCGGCAATGATGGAAGCTATGCCCCCTTCAACAAAACCTTTCACACCCATGTCTGATTCTCTTCTTTCGAAAAAGTAACAAAGCCGAGAGATAAATGATCAGAGAATTTGGTTCGAGAATAATTTTCAAGACCAGTTGGAGTTGGGGTTCATCTCACTGGAGACCAGGAGATGAGAATGGAGGCCGAAGGCGATGGAAGAAGAGTGGGGAACGCTGGGCCTCTGAGACATATGCTATGCGAATCACAGAGGGGGATGAGGGAATTAAAACCAGTTGGGTATGAACAAGAAAAGGTAAGGGAGAGAATATTTATAGGAGAAGCAAGCGGAGGAAGAGTTTAGGAAACAATGTTTTCATATTGAATTAGGTGCCTTACGCGATTTCAGCCATTAACATCTGGAACCGGAAGTTTGGAAGTCTCCTACTTTACGCGCCTCTATCTGACCTCTCGGTCCCTCCACACCCCAACTCTCTCTTCAGTCTTGTCCAATAATAATTTCTGAAATTTTTTACTGCGATGGAAGATTTCTACCCTATTTTGCTATTTCATTCTACATTTTTGTAATTTGATCTGTTTATTTGATAATTTAGACTTGAATGATCATTTCAGCAACAAAATGAATTGAAAGTCGGTTATTGAACAAACGGAAAGATAAATCGTCTATTTATTTGATACAATAGAACAGTTTAACAAAATTTCAAATTTTGTGGGTTTTAATATAAAAAACATTTATATCATACTGTAACTGTGTAACATATGAACTGTTCGGATTATGTAGACTAATATAGAAATATGTTAGTCGCAAAGGTAAGTGAATGAGCAGATTCTAAGAGGACGAATCTAGAATGGTCTAAAAGTAGAATGATATAATGTGTTAATTATTACTTACTGGATATGCTAAATAATTTTTTATTGAGAGATTTTACCGGTTATGTTAGCAAGCTTTTTAATGATACCAATTGACCACTTCCATTCTTTTTTGGTATAATGAAATCCGTGTAGTAATTGTAAATCTAATCAAAGTTGTCCTATATAATTAAGGGATATTTCCCTAGTTACTTTCATTGATTTGGTCCTATGCATTTAAGCATCAAGACTGTGACTATAGACTTGCCCTACTCTAATTCTTTGAGTCAATTTCGGGTAGTGGATATGCCTACTTGCTCAAAATTTTAAGACGTCGGCATGTAAAGTGGGTTAGATGTCAAACTCAGGGCTCAACCCCAATTCATTAAATTTCAATTATTAGCTCAAAATGTGATACAATCTTAGTATATATCCTATAGTTTTAGGTTTTCCGTATTGTTTAAGATTTTTATTGCTTGTGTGTAACTGTTTATAAATTAAAGTTGGAGATCATTTGATAATCTGATTCTCAATATATATACAAATGCATATAATGATTCCAAGAAACACAAAAATGTTGATATGTATAATGTATTAATTTAAGTCGCATAAAATGATTTGAATTTTTATGACACATTTACTTATTTAAAAATGACATAGTGATGAAACAATGATTCAATCACATGATTTTATTTAAGGGGGGGTGAAATTTGCACCCCCAAATTTACAAACCACACCCCCTTTTGTTTTTTTAATAATATTTCATGTCACCTATTTTTACACTTCCTAAAACACCCTCCCCCCTCTCTTCCAGACCACCACCAAGGTCCCCCTCGCTCTGCCCTGCAAATCTACAATCATCATTGAAATCACAATCTCAGTCAGTCAAATTGAAATGACGAATTTGCCATTGCCGGAGTTTGGAGAAGAAATTAAATTGAAGCTTTTACCTGTGGAGATAAGGAGGTCGAGCTTCTTCTCGTCGGGATTCTCGTCGGAGACGGTGTATACCTGCGCTGGACGGACCAACCCAAAGAACATTACAGCACTACTAAATTCATCAAAACTTCATCATCATTCAAGATTCAATTTTGATTGTCAGGCCTTCAAACACAAAAACCCACAATCAAAGATCACAAATGTATCACTTCACAGTAAAATTCATGCACAGAATCCAATGAAACTCAACACAGTCAATATCATCAAAAACACCTAGCACACAATCTTGAGACATTCCTATTCTTACCAATTCATCAATTTCACTTCCAAATTTCAATATCTTGGCCTCCCAACTCAAAACCATTCAAATAAACACACAAGACCCACAATCAAAGATCACAAATTTCATCATTTCTACAGCTCAGAGGTCGGCGTCCATGCGAGATCGGAGGTCCTTGATGGTGTTGGCGTTGTGGAGAGTCTTGCTCTGCTCGTGAGCAGACTGGAGGTTCTGGTGGATGCGCTCCAGCTCCTTGAGCTCGTCCTTGACGGACTCGACGTCGCCGAAGAACTTGTCGAGGTTGACTCCGGTGCCGGACGCCGTCGCCAACGACATCTCGATGACGTGCTCGTCGTTGTTGGCGGGTTCGCTGCGGAACCTGGAGAAGGAGCCCGAAAACAGATCGTTCATCCTTTCCTATTCACCGGAGTTTCGATCAGATTGATGAGAAGAAATAGTGAGAGAGTGAATGCGGAAACGAAGATTTGGAGGGGGACCTTGGTGGTGGTCTGGAAGAGAGAGGGGGAGGGTGTTTTAGGAAGTGTAAAAATAGGTGACATGAAATATTATTAAAAAAACAAAAGGGGGTGTGGTTTGTAAATTTGGGGGTGCAAATTTCACCCCCCTTGTTTAAATGTATCAACTAAGATTGAAATTACCATTCAAATGGGCCCCAAATGAAAATAAGAAACTTGTTTCATGAACAACTTGTTGTTAGTAACCGGAGAAGAGACACGTATTAGGATCCAATTCCTCTTGACTGGATTGTGCCTATTAGAAATACCCTTCAAAATTTACAATAACAATAAGAAAAAAAAGTATCATTTTTGTATCAATTTAATTCTATAACTAGAATCAACTATGGTTAGCCTAAGTGGCGGTTGATTGTGGAGAATTGAATTAGGATTATATTTAGGCTAGAGTTTTGATCTCCTCTAATGTTTATGATTTATTCTTGGTTTGTTTTTAAGCCATTTGCTTTAATTCCATGTGTTTAAAAATTAATTAAAATGGTTTGTTCTCATTGTCTTTTGCTTCTAATTTTTTCTCATACCGCGTTGTGATGTATCCAATAATGAACAGGTCGAATCTATACTACAAATTTTAGTGGCAAATCAAATCGAGTTATAATTTGTCTACACCAAACTCTAGTTGCGGCACAAGTTGAACATATTCAATTCCAAGGTAGTCAGTAGTCTAATTAAGGAATGCTCCATTTGCTCCTTCAACGTTGATCTCTTTCCTTTTCATTCCAGCATTAACTAATAGCCTACACACATGCTAAGAGACTCGATTTTCCTCGAGTCAAATTCAAGTATTCAACGTACTAATTAAAAAACCCCTCGGTCAAAAGAGCCGTTGTAACTTTCATGGCTATTTTTTCACCAACATCTTCGATCATCTTATATACTTTTTCACCCTCCAATTTTCCGCTAGAAAACGTCGTGTATATATATTTTGGTGAAGGTTTTAGACTAGTAGACCTCGTTTGATGTCATTGCTGCATTAAGATAGTTGGAGAGGTCAGAAGTGGTTTGCATATTGAGGACATGCAACTAGACAAAGTTGCATATTTTTCAAAGAGGTCGCAATAGGAAATCAATTACTCAAAGTTGCACATTTGTCAAAGAGGTCGCCAACTACACAAAGTTGCATACTTTTCAAATGGCCGTTGAAAGGGACCAAATGCTATTCTTTCCTAGACTCGAAAGACAAATTGGCCTTTCTGTGTACTCCAACCAGCACTGGCTGCCGGACACGTGTCCCCAAGAGTGTGGGAAATGGAGGGTTTGAAAAGACAAAGTCGACCAAGTGGTGAAGACCCAGTTGAGAGGTCGCATGGGGGAACAGCGCTACTCGGGGACGGTTGCTTCCAGAAAAGAAAGGAAAAAAAAAAAAAAATTGACGACGCCGGAGAGATTCGAACTCTCGCTGGTGCTGCCTGGACACGTGTACCCAAGAGTGTGGGAAATGGAAGGTTTGAAAAGAGTCAAGGTCGACCAAGTGGTGAAGACCCGGGATGAAGACCCAGTTGAGAGGTCGCATGGGGGGAACAGCGCTACTCAGGGACGGTTGCTTCCAGAAAAGAAAGGAAAAAAAAAAAAAAATTGACGACGCCTGAGAGATTCGAACTCTCGCGGGGAAACCCCATGTACTTAGCAGGCACACGCCTTAACCACTCGGCCAAAGCGTCGTGTTGGTAGTGAAACCAGGGCATAATTTATATATTAAACCACTGTGCAGGAGAGCAAGACTGCCTAACACGTAATTTGAAGTTTTTTATTTTTCTAAAGAGTTGGATTATTAAGATTATGGTGTTCAATTGAGTGTACGCTAGTCTCAAATACTGGGATTTGTATTATAATCTGTTTTTTTTTTCTTTGGTCAATTTTGTATTATAATGTTTAGTAATGGAGGATAGCAATGGCCACATAGATGGGTGGTGGACTGGGTGGCTATGAGCTATGAGATAGCGAGGTTTGTACGTTCTGCCGAGGACGATGTTACTAGGGTGTCTGCATTTACCGCAACAATGACGGCTGCGCAATGGTGATGTTAGGTGGTGGCAAGATGATGATGGTTTAGGCGACGTACGAGGCGGTGATGCGTTGGTAGCTAGCTAATGTTGCAGGATGGCGGTTGTAGCATGGTGGTCGCGGAGTTCGTGAATCACCAAAAAGTTGGGTCCAATATGCTCCTTGAAATCCCAAGTTAAGAGAGGAGGTCTATAAAGCAAATTGGGAGATACAATATAACTCATATTTGTCTATGAGTAGTGCTACATATCCCAAAAAGTTTTACAAAAAATTAATACCAAATTATGTGGCGTCCTATGTAGATCTACCACATCATCCTTAAATTGATCAATTTTTAGCATATCTAATTATTTTTTATTTTTGAATTAGGCTAATAATAATAATAATAATAACCTCCATATCTAAATATCTAAATAAAAGACGTGATGAGATTAATCTAATCAACATCTCAAAACACCGATCTGATACGTTTTACTAAAACCAAAACTTTTCCCTAATCAGTCAGAATAGGAGGCAAACAAACAATCACAAGTACCAAAAACAAATGCAAAGAGAAGTGCTTTACCTGGCGATGGTATGCCATGAGGGCCATGACCACCTAAGTTGACTGGCCGAGGACCAAACGGAAAGCCAACAATTGGGTGATGGGAACCTTTGAAATTTTCTGATAAAACATATGTCAATACAATGGTTCCACTACATGCAGTGTACTTTTCTTCATCCTCCAAATGAATTTAATCTGGATGTGAAGGAAACATGGCACAAGGAACCGTATTTCAACATCGTGCCATTGGAACTATTAGAATTTCTAGTTGACTGGCCCTTGATTTTTCTGGAGAAGTTTTTCTGAGAACCAAATCCTAATAGATACTATCATTTTTCTAATAAACAAAATATCAAAATAATTTTTATGTCATTTTAATTGTTGGTTTTTATTTTAGATCAAAAAGAATTTAATTGAAAGACATGTTGGAAATTATTAGGATTAAGATGATGATGCCACATCATTTTGGTATAGATTTCCTTTGTTGTCTATTCAAAAAAAAAAAAAAAAAGATTTTGTATGAGAAGGACTCCTTTCATATAACCAATTGGATTACCGTTGGTACGTGGCACTATATGTAATCATTAGTGAGTTTTTGATCTCTTGGGTGAGAGAGGTGGGCAAAATCTTTGTACTGGCTGGTCAATTTGGTTATTCTCTGTGTGCAGGTCCATAAGTAGTAGATATGGTGGCTCTGACGGAGATTTTCCTGCCTTCAAAATCTACCACAACCACTTACTACGATGAATATAATGATCCGTGGTTCAGGCAGCGCTGCAATAAAGCTGAGGCTTTTGTCATCATCAACATTGATAATTTTGCAAAGCTTAAAGAGTCTTTAGATGTAGCAGAGCAGAATGTTAGAGAAGTGGCTGATATGAGACGTCAAGTTCATATGGAGATCATGAGGATGAAGGCAGAAAAAAAAAAGGATCGAAAGCGCTGCAGGCATTAGGCAGTGATTTTACTTTCCTTTCATAGAAGCTGTCCTCACATAAGTCTTAAATTTCTCAATGTGGCTTCAGTATTCTGCAAAAGCCTGGCCAAGTATGTAATACATGACATTCTAGGTTGTTCCATATTTCAAAGTTCTTGGTAGCTATAGTTTAATTTGAGAAGCGAAATCACCTTTTTTTTTTTTTTTCCCCTGAGCAGAACCCGATGTTCTTTGTGAAGTTCAGATCGACTTCTTAAAAAAATGCAGCACTGTATTGCAGTTGCAGTTGGTTCTATTTGAATTCGGTTTGATTAATAACTATTTTTCTAGTTGAGAATTGCATTAGTGTGACTTGGTGCCTTTTAATACATATTCAAGTGTAGGCTTCAGTTTTTCTTATTTTATTTTATTTTAACAAAAAAGCAGCTGATGGTCATACGAATCCAGTACCTACATCATGGATGATTGATGATTGTGCTTGTTGATCTGTTTAAATTAGTCTGGTACTTTAGTGATATTTTCCATGTTGTATCCGTACCCTGCATATTGAGATGATCAATATGACCTACCTAGAGAATATTTGTGTTTTCTTTTCCAGTTATCAAGTAGGTAATCTTTGATTCTAGCAACCGAGCGATAAACTAGTGCAGAAACACACTATTATTTTGAGTGATTTATATCCGGAAAATGGAAGTACAAATTCATCTAAATATCAAAGGTGGTTCCAAGCTCAATACGCACACAAAAACCATGACAACAAATGGGCATGCCGTTAGTAGTAAGTGAATAAGCATTTCGTAGTAGCTAGTTACATACATCCTCCACCCATAATTCCATATTGCTTTTTGTACTACCAAGCATGAATGTGAGTATGGCATTTTGAAACTTGCTGGCATCGTTGTTTCTTCATCATAGCAGTTCTTTTGTAGCTGATCGATACAAGTTCAAATGGGGTATCGTCAACTAGCCTGCATGGTGCAGATACTGCTGATGTATTGATATCTTATAATGGAACT
Organism: Rosa rugosa; assembly: GCF_958449725.1. Lineage (NCBI taxonomy): Eukaryota > Viridiplantae > Streptophyta > Magnoliopsida > Rosales > Rosaceae > Rosa > Rosa rugosa. The sequence continues at coordinate 20,892,032 of NC_084820.1, read as the reverse complement.
ACTAAGAACTTGAGTGTTTCTTGGACTTATCAAACAACCTCCAACTCTATAGGAAAAAGTAGTCTTTCTTACCAAGTTGATCTGACTACTGTTTTGCCACAGTCGGTCACGGTAGGATTTTCAGCTTCTACTGGTAGTAGTGGTTATTTTGAGTTAGCTCAGCTCAAGGATTATGATCTAGGTCCTCGTAGTCTCGTATAATCGGGTTTGCAGGAACTTTAGGCTGTATGTCACCAGAATACATATATTCCGGTCGTGCAAGCGAAGAGCTAGACAAATGTTTTCAGCTTTGGGATGGTTTCATTAGAAATTGCTACTGGAAAGAAGGCAATCTGCTAGAGTGGCTTCTCTCAGCTGTTGATGAAAGATTGTATATGGCTTTTGACCAAAAACAGGCAGAGTGTTTGATGATTGGTGGCTTGTGGTGCGCTCATCTGTATAGCAGCCTCAGGCCCTCCATATTCCTATTTCTGTTGAGAGGAATATAAGCATTACACTTGTAACCATGTAATCAAATGTACCAGAAATGAGATCTCATCATTAATTTGATCATTGATATAGTGTTTCTTCATTTGATCAAGAATAATACGTACATATAAAATTGTAGTAGATTACTGCCTAAAGTTTTAAGCTGTGCTGATGCCTGGAAAAGATGAGTGCCCCTGTAGCAATCCAGAATCTAATTATACATATTATAGGGATTTGAAGAAAAGAACAGAGATCATATTAGCTGTAACTAAAGACATGTGCAGCATTAATCAGGGACACTGAAACATAGTACTCTTATATCAATAAGAATATAAGCTACGTAGTACGCATGAATCAAGAGACCAACCTAATGGAATGGGGGGGTATATTCAGCAATTTTTTCCCATGATTTGAGACTTATATCTCTGTAGTCGATTTTGTACACTGTGAGTTGAGCTATGGTGAAGCTCAAGCTGGAAATGCTTTTATCTAGAATGCTAACTTTTTCTAGAGCTATTTTCCTCTCTTCTTCTGACATTTGACAACACTAATGAGTACGTTGGATTCTGGGATAATTTTGTACAACTGTACCTTATGATATTACTCTAACAAGAAGTATTTTAGTGATCTGCTTTTCCTATTAAAATTGGGATACCATAATCTTCTATAAAAACTGCCAAAAGACTTTCCAAAATCCCAAGCAGGTTGCCAAGAACAAGCTTTGTCTTGTTGCAAACCTCAAATGGTTATAAATAAAAAAATATATCAGAAATTACTTAGGATGCCATACTATCATGCAACCAGATAACAACAATATTTGTTAGAACAACCTTTCACTTGTAGATGGCAAGTTTATGTTAATTATAGTCAAGTTGTTTATTGATTTATGTAACTGAGGTGATTCTATCTACTTTGTTTCTATTATTTCAATGTAAAAGCCAAGAATCACGATGAAACTCTTTCTAAATAACCTCCAAGTAAATTCCAAACTACCAATGAATCTCTATGATCAACTCCTTTTCTATCTACCAAAGAATCACATAATTCTATTCTGTTCTGCATCCAGGCCAGGGGCCATTACAGAATATACTTAACAAATAAGATGCAAGTGAGTAGTGACCACTGAACACTACAATATAAACAAGTAAAATAAAGAAAAATAAAAAGGAAAAGAGTAACTACTAAGCTCTACCCATTCTGAAAGTGACTTCAGAACTCATCCTAGGAAGGAAATGACTTCTTAGTCAAGCTGAATAGCTGATATACATAATAAATGTTATACAATCTCACAAATAGATAGAGACTCAGGTCTTGAGCCCCTTCCATGATATAACATCAACTTGTTACAATTCTCTCTCTCTCTCTCTCTCTCTCTCTCTCTCTCTCTCTCTCTCAAGTTCCAAACCAACCCAACCAGAAAGAAAGGATAATGGAGATATCTTTCTACATCATGTTCGTGCTACATCTCTTCTTTTCCTCGCTTTGTCTTCTCATCCTATGAGAGATATCTGTTTTGAGATGAATATATACTACCAACGTCGACTATGGAAAATCATCATACGGGGCAGTTGAGCTTAACAAAAACAATTTTTACTTGCCGTGTTGGTTGGGCCACCTATGGGGAGAGGATGAGTTTGTGGGACTCAGATACAGGAAATCTCACTGATTTTACTACCATCGACACCAAAAACCATGCTGTTTATGGAACATGGGATCACATTCTTCCTTGCTCCTGGACTCCTGCTGGATTTGAAATCCCACTGTATTTGGATGGTGCCTATTTAGGCCTACATAACACCCACAACTTATAATTCTGGGTATTTGACCCAGAATCCAATTGTTCTAGTATGTAGAGTTTGTTTTATATCCCCATAGCACATGAGAAAGTCAATAGCAACACGTTGTTTTTCAAAAGAAACTCATTAGGTTTTTGTCCTAATACTGTATTTAGAATTATCCAACTCATGTCTTCGTTGGCATTATTTTATTTTCCTTGTTTTTTTGAAAAAGAAAAAGTACAATAAAAACCTAATGGAAATAAATATGTAGCAAACAACATCAGAACTCACAAGCTGTTTCAAGTCTCAGTGACTCCGAGTCTCAAGTCTCCATCGCTAATATCTCTCGATCTCCCGCTCCAGCAGCCATCATATCTTCCCCGTCTCTTGTTCTAGTTCTCAGGTTAAGGACTAAGGTAATTCTATATAGTTAGATCCGATTTCGTTTAACAATTCTCTGTGCACCATTGTTCTTATGACTTTTATCATCATTGTGATCTATTGTAATGAATTTGTTCTTTTATAACTTTTAATTGAAGAGGTTGAAGAGGAAAGGGCGTGGCAGAAATGACAGAGGTTGATGAAGATCTGGTGGAGAAAATCCTGTCAACTCTGTCTCCCAAGGCTCTGATGCGATTCAAATGCGCCTCTAAAGGGTGGTATGCGCTGATCAACGATCCCAGGTTCGTAGCTAAGCACCTCTCCTATCACAATTCCAATTCCAATTCCAATTCCAAGCGTCTGCTCCTTATGAAGAAGCGTTTAGTCTCCAAGGACACTGCTAACGAGACTGCAGAAGAAGAAGAAGAGCTAGTGTTTTCGTTGCTTAATTTATGCAATAATGATGATGATATTGATAATGGTGAGGACAGCATTATTGTCTCTAGTGTCGAGGACATCAAAATTCCTTTTTGTATGAGTCTAAAGACTAGAGGCGAAGCAGTTCATATCGTAGGGCATTGCAATGGAATCATCTGTCTACTTCTAGTTAAATCTTTTCAGGTGCTTTTATGGAACCCAGCAATTCAGGAATTCAAGCTTCTTCCCCCCTTTCCATACCTTCCAGATGATGATTGGTTTGAAGATGTGTGGTCCAGGTATGTTCAGGGGTTTGGATATGATCCTAAATTGAACGAATACAAAGTTGTTAACATTGGACTGGTTTCTCCTTCAGAAATGAGGGATGATGGATATGATCTTTATAATCCTCCAAAGGCTGCAATATACACTTTGAGTAGTACTGATTCTTGGAGAAAGATCAACACCAATGCTTTCGAAACAGAAACCACTGTCCTTAGGCCCGAAAGTTTCCAGATTCAATTCAAGCAAATGTTTTATTGGTTAGGGCATGAGCAACATAAGGAACTGGTTGTGTTTGATAGATACGAGGACCTCATTGGGCCGGTCATCATTTTGTTGGATATTGAGAATGAGGTATTTCATGATATCATGTTACCTGATAGTTTATATCATCCCTGGGTCAACACTGATGGTATGGAACTTCGAGTGTGGAACGAATCCCTTTCTCTTTTTGTATTGGTTGATGGACTTCAAGGTTATAAACCTGAAGATGAATATTCTTTTGTAATATGGGTGCTGGATGAGCTTGGTGGTCCGAAGGGTGCTTGGACAAAACACTTGACTCTTGATCCCACAGAGAAGCCATTGGCATTTTTGAATAGCAATGAGATTTTTATAAATGATTTCATGAAACTTGTACTCTCCTATGACCTTGGTAGCGAAAGGCTAAAAGATACTCTCATTCAAAACACGCCTTATTCTACTCGTTATTACGAGTCGGATGACATTGTAGCTGTTGTCTATGTGAAAAGTATAGTTTCAGTCTTGGGAGCCCACAAGCTCGAGAGCAGAAATAATTCCAGTGCGGTATAGTTACTTAACTTTCTTTTTTTTTCTTCTTCTCCTTTTTATCCGAATGCCTGAATAAATTTGTACCAATAAGGATGTTCAAATTTTATCTTTAGTTTGGAAATACCTTACATTCAGATTATTGATGTTTCATGCTATTTTACAGGTGAACTTTTCTCCACTCACGCACTTTCCATCCGGTCCTTCCATAGTGGACAGAGAATTGCATTCATATTCAATATGGGCCATCCCACCGAATGATGTGTCTTTTAGGATCAAGAAGTTGATGGAAGGTCTCAGGGCTGAGTTCGGTGGGCCGGAGATCAAACCACATATCACTGTTGTGGGGTCTATTCGTATGACGTATGAAGATGTGCTCAACAAATTTAGATCTCTTCCTTCTAAATATTTTCGTGCATACCAAGCAAAAGTTAATCTAGTGGTTACCAGCAATTTTTATCACCAATGTGTTTCCCTACTCATTGATTCATCAATGGAAGTATCCAGTCAGGTATTTAAATTTTCTTGCTATGCTGTTTTGTTTTGTCTTTATTAATATGAATTTTTGAGTGTTGGTATCCGGTTTGGTATACATCTCTAATTTGAAACAATATATTTGATTTGGAGATCTCACGCACCTTTTCATTTATGCACATTTCTGTTTTTAGGTATTAGTAGAGCCTAAGTATTCAATTACTCGGATTTTTCTTATACACTGAGTAGTAATACATGAACTGATTTTTTTTTTTTTCCAGTTAAACTGTATAACTCGCATATGCAGTGCACATTTGGGTTTCTATAACCGTAAGTTCCCTTCATTGTAGAATTGCTTTTCTCGGTAACTGTTTTTCAGAGTTAGTGCCTAGTTTTGAAATGGACCATAGCTGTTGTGCTTATTTTATCATATAACATGTAATTTGTCTCTCCTCCCCTGCAGCTGGTAGGCCATATTTGAGTCTCCTTTACGGGAGTCTGACAGAAGAAGAGAGGAAAATGGCTCTAGAAAAAGTTAGCACTCTAGATAAAAACATTTCCAGCTTGAGCTTCACCATATCTCAACTCGCAGTGTACAAAATCGACTACAGAGATATAACTCTCAAATCATGGGAAAAAGTTGCTGAATATGCCCTCCCATTTCATTAGGTCGGTCTCTTAATTCATGTTTATTACAAAACTTGTATTCTGATCGATATAAGAGTACTATGTTCCGGTGTCCCTTCATGTATAATTAGATTTTGGAATTTTTATATTTTTGTTATGACAAGCTTATGTCTATATAAGTTTATACATACAAAATCCAAACATCTAAAATTTTGATACCAAACACCCTAAGACGAACGGATATATAACATATAACAAAATATAAAGTTAGGTAATTCATTATGCATTCTAGTAGAATAATAAAATTTATTTGTACAACAGACTAAGAGATCTTAATAGGTAATGTACATGCAGGCCTGACCCTGAGATTATGAAGACCCGAGGCGGAAAATGAAAATGTGGCTTCACAAGTCTTTTTTTTTCCCATGTAGTCTTAATCTTTTTCTAAGATAAGTGTAGTTTTGTATATAAGGTTGACAAATTGTAATTCTATTCTATTCCGATTAGTGTTATAGTTGTTTTGTACCTTTTTTATTGAAAATATATGTAGATTTTTTTCAACAAAACAAAAAGAAAAATATTTTCAAAAAAAGGTGCAGCGGCAGCAAGACTCGAACCTTGCATGCCAGGAAAAAATTAAATTACCAGCATTGTTGGATTGTTACACACAGATTCACATATATATGAAAAAAATGAATTATATAACTTCCATAAAATATGTAAAGAAACTTTTTTTTTTTTCCTTCAGAGGCCCCCGAAAGCCAGTGATCTTGAGTCGGTCGTCTCAGGGTAGCCCTCAGAGCCGGCCCTGTGTACATGCATGCTAAACACACATCTTAATAACTTTTTCCTACAAGTGAAGAAGAACGCTCGTGATTTGAAACACACATCTTATAGCAGAGGGACCTTTTTCATTTTAGTCATTTTATTTGTACATGCATTCTAAACACACATCTTAAACACACATCTTATAGTAGAGGGACCTTTTTCATTTTAGTTAATAAAACCCTAGTAGCCGCTCTGTTAGAGTTGGAATTGAAATTCCAATTTTTTAATCTAGCATCTCATCCATGATAGTGGATGCTTTCCCTTTCATGGGGTTTGATCAAGAGATTTTGAATTGGTGGCGGCACCTTTGCTTTGGATTCGTCTTCTTCTTCTTTCTCTGATGGGTGGTTCCTGGGCAGATGGAGAGGAGGGGAGCAACGCTCGTGATTTGAATACGAAGTACATGTTGGGTGGTTGCGATGGGAAAATAGATATAAGCAATGACATGATCCGCTCTGGATTTCACAATGAAATCCGAAGTGGCCTTGCAGGGTCCACTAACTTGATACACATTTACGTAAGTGTACGTATTATTGGCAACATAGGGAAATATTATGCCAAAATTATCGTACCACGGGGACTAGTGGCTAAACCACACTCCTTGGCTAATCGGAAATAAAGACACTTAGCATGCAAAAAAAAAAAAAACAAAAAAACAAAAATTCTACTGTAAGGCACAAGGCTTAGCAATGCTCAACTTTGATTTTCACAAAAACCTAATCAAAACTAAGAGTTCAATATTTTAGAGTTGAATTTAAATTAACAAAAAAGTAATGAAATGTAACGCAACCAATAAAAAGTAACTAATAAAAGTGTAAACAATATGAATGAGAATGTCAAGTCCTAGAGAGGCTCCTTCACCCAAACCTTATGTGTCGGAAGCTAATCTAATGCAGATGTAAATTTCCTACTTTGGCGGTAGTCGTATCCAAGGCAGTTCAAGGCTCAATGACCATATATATATATTCTCATTTCGGTATTAATGCGCCGGTTCAAGGGTCACACTAACTCAATTAGAGAGAGTTAAAGCCGGTTCAAGGGTCACTAACTCACTCTAATCGGCGTAAAGATCGGGAATTAGACTACTAAGCAGTCCGCCTGCACAATCATGCAACAAGTGTAAATCACCATGCTTATAACCCCTCGAATACGAAATTGAGGATTCTAGCATAGGAATTAGAGGGGGTCAAGCCTCTACTTTGTCCTAGACATACTCAAAATACACACCCTAGAGTTGACTAGGATCCTAGACTTATTAGAATATCAACCCTAAGAGTCCTCCCATAAAGGTATCTATTAAGGATCAAGTCATCTTAATAATTACTCTATATTCATAGGCCTAACTTGTAGCCTAAGTAATGAATTCATAACCAAAGAGTTGATATACTTAACTTAGGTATTTAGGTTTTATATTACTATATATCTCCTATTAACTGGAATAAGATTTTAATCAAATTTGTTTACTTAAGCTTAGATAATGATAGGCCCAATATAGTTCTAACATTATATACACATAAGTTACCAGCTCGGAGGCCTCTCGGAATCGGCGACCTAGTGTGACTGTGTGAGGCACCACCCATGCCGCCTCAAGGCCTCCCCTTGTCCTGTCACCAAAGCATTTCACCTTATTGGTAATTAGCAGTTGAGAGAATTACGTACAAGTTTGAGAAGGAATGAACTGATAACAGTTGGAGTCGAGTAAGAGTGGTAGTAAGGACCTATATATTATTACTTAGGGTAAAATTGATGATTCTTCCATTAGTAATATTCTGATATGCTTGTTGTAAATGTCTGAAAGGGATGCCATTTATCCAAATTTGTTTCTAAAATTAATGTTGATATGCAAAGAAACAAAAAATATATAAAGCATTTCCTAATCCTATACTACTCGTCATGGTTCCTTAGTCATGATGAGTTGTTGGCTACATGCTTTCCATCATTTTACAAGTCATTTTCACAGAGAGAAACTTAATGGAGGATGACCAAGTGGAACACCCTAAACCCCATTGCTATATATTGGATTTTCCTTATTTTGGTATAAGTTTTACCTGTTAAATTACTTTAAAATTTGAGTACTGAAAGCAAGAAAACACAAATCTAATCATTAAGATTTGCGGTCTTAAGTGGATATGCAAATAGAGAAAATTGAGAAAGACCTGATGGATTACACATCGATCAGCTTCAAATTAGAGTAATTACCAATGCAAGAAGGAACCGCTAGGTTCTAATTATAAATTTAGAATCTAAATTCTGAATAAAAACACAGAAAAGAGCATAAAAAGTCCTCCCTCACCCCCCTTCATGTGACCCGCCTCCCATATTTATCATCGCCATTTCTCCAAGGCAACCACCAAAAAAGCAAAATTTAAAAAGTTAATAAGTATGAATTTCTACACACTAGCTAACACACACATATTGAGGTACTCAAATGATGCTTCTAATTACTAAAAAGGGCAATACCTATGTTTCCTTGTCAAATGAAATTCTAATCACAATCGATGACCTTACTCGGACAATAAGTCTGTTTGCAAGGAAGGAATTTCAATAGTAGAAGATGACGAGGCCGGAACTATATAAATTAGTAACTGCTAATGATCATTGCAAAGATTTCAATTTATAAACTTTATAACCTTGCTTGATCATATTACAGTTTTTGAGTGGTCCAGGATATTTTTTTCCATGCAGTAGATGCTAGAATTACTCGGTTGCAGTCAGTATTCCTGTCAGTTTTTGAGTGATTTTAATGATCATTGCAAGGATTTCAATTTATAAACTTTATAACCTTAATTGCTTGATCATATAAGAAGAAATAAATTCTTAATTTTAATAATATATGCACATCTCTCTCCATTTTTGCTAGTCAACCAAAAATACAAAAAAAAAATTTAGTTAGTCATGAAAAAAAAAAGAGTAAATAAAGACATTACTCTTATTATATATACTTATTTACTATATATACTGATTTACGATGCATGATGCAAGAAAGGACGTCATTAAACTTGTATACACACTTTTAATTATGGGTACAAATGAGTCAATTAATTAGGTACAACAATTAATGTTTCAGATTAAAACTAGTCCTAGTCATTTTATGCATGGATTTATTATTTCAAAAAAAAAATGCATGGATTTATATAAATACATTTATGTAAAGTCGTAAACATATTGAAGAACCTTTTTTAGCTACAATTGTCCTATATAAACACCATTGATCAAAGAACCAGCTAGCCCGATCAATCTCATAATCATTTGCCTAGCTCCACACCACTTGCAATGAAGAATTCAAACTTCATTATCCTTCTATCAGTATATGCACTTGTACAAGTTCTCAACGTTTCAAATGCTGAACCCTACGAGTACATGCAATTTGTACTCCAGTACCCACCTGGAGTTTGCTATGACAAATCAAAAGGTGATTGCATCTCACCTCTCCCAACCAAGTTTCATGTACATGGAATATGGCCTTCTAACTTCTCCAATATACATGTCCGTTGTAGGAAAGCACTGACGAATAACCCTTTTCATAAGGCGCAGGTGTGTGTGTATTTGTAAATATTTGACATATATAGCTTTTTTTTTTTTTTTTTTGGACAAATTAGCAATATGTTTTTCTAATTGTACCTTTTATTTTCAGATGACACCTCTGCAGACGGATTTGGGAAACTCATGGCCGTCCGTGTTAACACAAAACAACAATATGCAGTTCTGGGAGCATGAGTATGGAGAGCACGGTGCATGTGCAGTAGAGTCAGGTGTACCACCTTTCACTCAAAGGTCCTACTTTGAGAAAGGACACCAGCTATGGAACCAATATGACATCCTTGCAGTGCTTCATCAAAGTGGTATTAAACCGGGTACTGCAACATCATACACTATGACTCAGCTTGTAACCGCAATCCAAAAGAAAATCGGGAGTAACAATACTCCTTTAATCATGTGCAGGAGGACAGCCCTTGGTTACACACTAAGGGAAGTGATAATCTGTCTGGATCACCAGGCAACAAATGTGATAAGTTGCGCGCTCAATAATATTAGAAAAACAGATTGCCGAGATCCTTCGGGCAAGGTATACTATGTAGCTTAGCTAGCTATCTAAATATGAATAAGCTCCTCAACTAGTAATTTACAATTCACAGTCTGTTCTACGTTTGAGGATGCAATCTCGATCAGCGGTTTCTTGGATCGATGTATTAGTCTATACTATTGGTATTATCAAATAAAAGTTCTTTTGTGTACTAATAAATAAGTCACTTAATTTTCGATCCTTTCAATTGTATCTACTCCGATACTCCCATTCTTGGAATTCAGGGATCATCACTCTTCATTGACTTATTCCTTTTCTAAACTCAGATATAGCTTGAATTAATCTGAAGTCAATGAATTAGAGGGGTGACACCTCAACCGATTATACCCCCAGTATCCTTGTTTGATTTGCTTTTTCGTTTGTTTTATTGATTTCTTTGATATGTATTGTTGGATTTAATGATCCGTATCTTCCATTGCTAAAAAAATCCGTATCTTCCATTGCTAAAAAAAAAAAAAAAATTGATTATTTTGCATCTCTTTTTTGCTGGTCAAATTTACTGGGCACGGTATTTGACTTCAAATTAACCTTTGTTGAGGTTTTCTAAAATAAAAAAGAATACAAAAATACAATGCGAGGAAGGAACATATATGAAATAGTACCTTTGACCACGACACCATTTTTTTAGAACTTTCTCCGACATTTGTCGCTTCTCCTAGTCAATCCTAGTTCACTCAAGATCATAATTCTTGAAACAAGGTTGATGACAAGCATAATTCTTGGCTTTAACTGAGCCACCTCCCTCTCATGTGCCCTTCAATGGGCTTCATCTTCTACGACCGGGTTTATCTGTTGTCTCTGCAACCTTGCTCGGAAGAGGACCACTAGATATATCATTGTTACTCAAGTCTCAGAGAAGAAGCTTCTCCGAAAAATACAAGTGTCGGAGACATCTCATAAGTCGATCAAATGATTGAATGAGAGGTTTAGATGTTGCACAGCTTGAAGTGAAGCAACATGTCAATATGCCTCCGACCACAGAATTGTTAGCCAGATTCAAAACTCTAAGGAACGGCCGACAAGTAGAGAAACCAGGCAAACTCGAAAACTGTTTCGATCCAAGATTGAAAAACACCAAAGATTGGTGAAATCAGTAAGACCGCCAGATAAATAATTATCCCAAGATCCAAATACTTCAAACATTTCAAGCACGACAAGCTTCAGGAATCTCCCCATGAATTGAATCAAAACCATTCCATCTGTGCTGCGAAATTACCAGCCCACCAAAACTAAGAGGTGTTTGTTAAATTTCAATAACAATTACAAACAAGAAACCCAATAATATAATTTGACTGAAACTGAAAATGGTAAAATGCAAAGACTTGGGTCTCTGTTATGGGTAATGAAGAAGAAAGCCCAGAAGTGGTTTTGGGCTTTAAGCATAAATGTGGTGCCTTCGGCTAGCTTGGAGCTTTTCTGGGTATGTGGTGATTTGCTTTGGCTTGGGGTTTGAGTCTGGAATCGAGAACTAAGCAAGCATGTGGGGAAGACAGCAAGGAGTGGTGAGAGCTCCTCCACTGATATGCTTAATAGCTATAGAAGGCAACACACAGATTAACACATTACAACGGTGGTGCGGTGGCTAAGACACAAAGAATTGTGCAGGGTGGAAGCTCAAGATCGAGCCACCTCATTCCCTTTTTTTTTTTTTTCCAATTTATAATAAACTGAGTTTGTTAATTTAAATTTGTTAGTTATTGTTCTTAAACGACAATAGTTACTTAAAAATAAATCAGAAAAAAAAAGTATAAATTAAAAAATTAAAAAAAAAATTAAATTAAAATTTTTATTGGATTTTTGACTTGATTGAATTTTAATTATCTATACTATTATTAAGAGAAGATGATTTGTTAGCCAAAATCTAAAATTTTGATAGAAATGACCCTAGAAAATTAATAAACTTTGAGAATTAATTAAATCATAAGGACAATTATGACATTTATAAAATATATTTTTATTAAAAAAATAAATAAAAATATAACTCACAACCCACTTTTCTCTCCCATTATATCTTCTCTACAATAACCGTTTACTTTTTTATTTTCAGAAGAAAAAAAAATACTTGCACATGCAGAGCATGTGTGGAGAAATGCTAGTATAATTTAAGTGTTTAGAAAAACTAACTATATTTTCAAGAAAAACAAAAATCTAATTGCGAATATTGAGTCTCTCAAGTTCTTGTACATGGGTAATCTAGGTATATCATATGAGAAATGGTAATGAAGAGTGCTCTCATAATATTAATGACAAATTGGCAATTTGTGTTTTAGTGTTAGTAATATGAAGACATCGTAGTAGACTGAGTGGATCGTTGTTGAGATGAAGTCGAAAGCGGATAATATTTTAAAAATGAACATAAAGTATCTCAATCATTGCATCCAACGGTCGGTTTTCTAAATGTCTTATATCTTGATGGGGTTGCCCTTTTTTTTTTTTTTTTTTAAGAAAAGAAAAAACCTTCAATTAATCAATCAGAAAGCATACATTGGGGGAGACATAGACCAAAAACCCAAGTACAATCGCGGTTACAGGTACCATCGAGCCAAAGGGCCCAAACTCTAACCACATTACGCCCCTTTCCCAGGCTACAAATTTCACATAATCCTGAGATCCCCGGAAATACCTTGTAGTCAACCGCACAGAAGACTGCGCCCTCTTCCACACTGTCCAAAAAGTACCAGACCACGTGTAAGGATCGCTCGTCAGCAAATTGACAACTAAAATAAACCAAGCTTAAAACAAATCGTCCCCGGGAATGACACCATTTTCATTGCATAACAACTAAACCCAACCCTAGCTCAAGAGAATAAGGGAACAACCCAAACTCAGAGTAGGGACTTATTGACACCAAACTACCTAAAAACCAAAACCTAATAACAAACAAAATAAGACAATCACAAACCATATCCTTTTGCCAAGAAACCAACACCGGCCTACCATTGGATTTCGTCGTTGGAGTAGTGTGAACGCCGTCAACCTCTCGCACGTCAGATATGAACCGCAAAAAACCTCCTCGTACCAACTGTTCAGGATCAGTCTCCTCCCCTCCCAGCCTTCCACCAAACCTCCACCACTGGCAGCATGAAGACTGCCACCAACACAATGTTAGTACCATCCCTCCACTACCAACAGCACCAGTTCTCCACCACCACTCTCCCATGGAGATCACTGCATACAACATTCTAGGTCCACAGTTCAAATCTAGACCACCAAGGCTAACCCGCCAAGGCACAAGAGATTGACACCACCAGCCACCCCACCGGCGAAAAGCCCTCCAACCCTGGTCAAAACCCAAAACATTTGGGCTAGGAAGACCTAGCCAAGCACGATTCCGCAACCACACCCAATGTAGATGCACCGCCATTACTATCCCAGCAGCATAAACAGATGAAGTAAAAGTCCCGCCTGCGACCATCCTACACCACCAGAAACTTCCAAGATCCCGCCCAGATGCAACTACTATACTCTGACGAGGCAAAGAGCCTTCGCCAGCGTTATAGCGCGGCCGGACGAGGGAAAACCAACGAAAAAATCCTACTTTTCACTCCGAGTTTTGTGGAGCAAAAAGACTTCTAACCCTACCAAGATATCTCCCTAGATGCCTTTATAGGAATGTAATTAATAAATAGTGTGATTAAGGTGTCTTCGGTTGACCATATGGATCGAAGTCAAATCGATGATGAAATTGATTGATTTTTTTACAACAAACATAACATATTTCAATTATCTCATCCAACGGTTGGTTTGATGAAATTCAACTTCCTACTCTATCATTTTTGAAAAGTCCTTGTCACAATATAAACAATGTACAAGTTATATGACAATAGTAGACACTGTTTGTACCTGAATTTGGTAAATCGGCCCTTAAATCTTTGGCTGATAAATGAAGAAAATATGGTGCTTTTATTGTTGATACTCAATAAAATTTCATATTTATGAGATTTTATTAGATATTAACTTTTAGAGAAGAAATGAGAATGAAAGAAAATAACGGCGATACTTATTGTTTAGAATAATTAATGCCGAGATTTTATTGAGTTTGAGGGCATCGGAGACAGTATTGCACAATTAAGAGCAAATTAATTCTAATGGCGCCACAAGAAGAAGGTTATTATGCTTCGATTAAGGAGTGAAGCAATATGGAACATATCTTCATTTCGGTCATTAAGACCAAAATATTCATTTAATTTAATTTCCGAAATATTCATTTAATCTAATTTTTCTTTCCTTCCTAAATATCATGTATGTAATTGTATAAATAGGAGGCATCTAGCTCATTGTAAGAGGTCCCCGACCAACACAACTCAAAATCAATACATCAAATTCTCTACAATATCAATCTTTTCATTCTTTCTCTATCCTACTTTAATTTTTATCGCTTTCTTTACCTTCTGCAATTTATCTTTCCTGCAATTTACTCTTCAGTCTCTTTAAATTTCATGCAATTTAATTAATTCACATTTAGATTCTTGTTCTTTCACTTTTCGCACTTTACTTTCTGCAACCTACATCAAAAAATAAAAAAGAAAAACAACATCTGTGAAGACGCCGAAAGTCCTTGCAACAAAGGCAAGAGAACCCAGCGGCTGAGACGGTTCCTTCCTCGGCCCACAGTCACTTGAAAGAAGTCAGATCAAGCGCAAATCTTATCAAAACCTCGCTTGGCCAATTGGCCGCGAGTTGGCACGCCTGCGTATCAAGAAGGACAATTGGACTTCAAATCCCTCGGCTACTAATTTGAGTCGAGATGATTTTGAGGCAAACAGACACATATGTATTTCTAGTGATATGCAAACCCAAATTAAAAATCGATAAATTTGACATTACCCATGTATTTAACACGTATTAATAAGTGTCGTGTATAAAGATTAACCCGGTCAACCTGCCATTTCATACTGGTCAAATTAGTCAACACAATATACGTTTATGCTTCCCTAAAGGGAGCCGAATCATAGGGAGGTAAATGTCCCGAACTTTAGTGGTTGTCAACGTTTTAGTGTGATGGGTATTTAGAGTTTAGAGTCAACCGCGTGGATTGAGGCCAAAACAATGACAAAAACATGTAAATTTTTTACCATCGCCATATTTCTTCATATTGATCACAGCCAACGGTCAAATTTGCCGAATTATATTTTGTTCATCTTGTTCATTTAGGAAGTTATACTTTTCCCTATAACTAATAAACATGCTATGCGACACTAGTAGGCATATAAGAATTTTATGTGATCCAAATAATACAAATTGGAAATCGATCGATTTGGCATTACTCATGTATCTAACACGTATTAATAGGTACCGTGTAAAAAAAATAACTCGGTCAGCCTTTGTTTTCATATTGGTCAAAGGGGTCAACCAAATATACGTTTATGTTTTCATAAGGGGAGCCGACTCATGGGGAGATAAATGTCCCGAACTTTTCACATGGGTTGGTACATCTTGTCCTCGCGAGAGTGTGAGTGCTGATAGATCGAGAAAAGGAGTTGCGAGGGAGTGGTTACAAGCATTTTAGTTTGATGAGTATTTAGAATCTAAGGTTGACCAAGCTGATTGAGGCTGAAACGATGACGAAAACATGTCAATTTTTAACCATATACATGTTTTCCTGCCTTGATCGCATCCAACGGTCAAATTTGTCACATTCTATTTCTTTCACTTTATTCTTCTTGGAAGGTATACTTTTTTCCACAACCAATAAACATGCTATGCAACACTAATAGGCATATAAGAATTTTGTGTGATCCAAATAATACAAATTGAAAATCGATCGATTTGGCATTACCCATGTATCTAACACGTATAAATAGGTACCGTGTAAAAAAACTAACTCTATCGGCCAAAATAATCTTGAGTGAAAATAGGAATGAATCCAGACTTGTTTTGGACCTTTTCTCCCTTAAATCTCTCCATGGCGTCATTATCCTTGATCCTCTCTTGATTTTTGACATTAACTCCATAATTTCCCATGCAAAATCAGATTTAATTCCCCAATAATATCTCCAACGTCATCTTCAAGCCATGTGGTCTCCTAATGCCTTCAGGTTTCCTAGCCCATCAGGATTCTTGCGTTGACTGGGATTCCTAGTTGGACCAGGAAAACTTTATTTCTTCATTTCAGCTCATTTCCTTGTCATTTATTCCAAGGTACCTAGAAAATAGAAACTAAATTAAAAATGATTAAGTAAAGGAAATAATTAAGAAAAATATGAGGAAATAATTATTAAAATGTTGCATAAAAATGCTCCTATCATAGGCCGGTTTGTACCGTGTTTTGCACACCCCTAATACAATTTAACAGAACTCATCCTAGTAAGGAAATGACTTCTTACTTTCTTAGTCAAGCTGATATACATAATAAATGTTATACAATCTCACACATAGATAGAGACTTAAGTGCGAGCACCAATAAAATAGGACAGAACTAGGGTTGGAGAGAGTTAACGAAAGTTGTCAGCCTGTCCGGCGGCCCCCCCGCGTCGGCCGGGGCTCCCTGCTTCATCGACAAGTGGCGGGTGTTGCCGGACGGGGTCTTGGGATCTCAGGGGTCCTGCTCTGTTCTTCGATCTGCTGGTCAAGGCTGGGTATTCTTCTTCGATTCTCTCAGGTGGCGTTGTCGGTGTGGAGGATGGATGAGTGGTGGCCGGCGTGGAGAAAGTGGTCAGAGGCCAGATCATGGCGGCGGTATACCATGGATCGTATGGCGCTGGCTTCTAATCTACAGTGGGTCGCTAGACGGAGGTGGCAGCTGCGGTAGATCTGGGCTTTCAAGTTGCTGGGCATGGCCGCAGCAAGGCACAGTGAGTCTTTCATCGAGTTCTTGGTGATAGATTTGGTGTGGTTTGCTGTATGGTTTAGGCACCTTCGACTTGGGGAGCTCGAAGACATAGGGCTGCGGTGGTGGCCTGCCGGTGGGTCACCTGATGACAAGGGTGAGGAGTACTGTGGCGGCGACTATTTTCTTTTGGTTAGAGTCTTGTTTTTAGTTAGGTTGTTGGTTAGGTTACTTTGGTCAATACTTGGTCCCTACTCGTTTGAGCTAGGGTTGGGTCAAATTGAGGTGCCATGGATGTGGTGTCTTTCCTGGGGACGAGTTGGTTTAATTTTGATTTTATCTTATGGTCAATGTGCACGTGGTCTGGTTTCATTGGGACGCAGTGTGGAAGATTGCGCTGGCTTCTCTAGCGGTTGTCTATGGGGTGTTATCGAGTTTCTTGGGGTTATCTGTAGCCTGTGAGGTTGGGCGAAATAGGTGGTTAGGGGTTGGGCTCTTTTGGCTCATGGATGTCATTCTTGATGACGGACCCGTAACTAGTTCGGTTTTTAGGGAGGAGAGTGGGGAGTTCATGTCCACCACCGGTCATTCTCATATTATGTAATCTTGGTTAATTTAAATAAAGGATTCTTATTCTCAAAAAAAAAAAAAAAAAATAGATAGAGACTCAGGTCTTGAGCCCCTTCCATGATATAACATCAACTTGTTACGACTCTTTCTCTCTCTGAAGTTCCAAACCAACCCAACCAAAAAGAAAGGACAATGGAGATATCTTTCTACATCATGTTCGTGCTACATCTCTTCTTTTCCTCGCTTTGTCTTCTCATCCTATGAGAGATATCTGTTTTGAGATGAATATATACTACCAACGTCGACTATGGAAAATCATCATACGGGGCAGTTGAGCTTAACAAAAACAATTTTTACTTGCCGGGTTGGTTGGGCCACCTATGGGGAGAGGATGAGTTTGTGGGACTCAGATACAGGAAATCTCACTGGTTTTACTACCATCGACACCAAAAACCATGCTGTTTATGGAACATGGGATCACATTCTTCCTTGCTCCTGGACTCCTGCTGGATTTGAAATCCCACTGTATTTGGATGGTGCCTATTTAGGCCTACTTAACACCCACAACTTATAATTCTGGGTATTAATTTGACCCAGAATCCAATTGTTCTAGTATGTAGAGTTTGTTTTATATCCCCATAGCACATGAGAAAGTCAATAACAACACGTTGTTTTTCAAAAGAAAGTCATTAGGTTTTTGTCCTAATACTGTATTTAGAATTATCCAACTCATGTCTTCGTTGGCATTATTTTATTTTCCTTGTTTTTTTGAAAAAGAAAAAGTACAATAAAAACCTAATGGAAATAAATATGTAGCAAACAACATCAGAACTCACAAGCTGTTTCAAGTCTCAGTGACTCCGAGTCTCAAGTCTCCATCGCTAATATCTCTCGATCTCCCGCTCCAGCAGCCATCATATCTTCCCCGTCTCTTGTTCTAGTTCTCAGGTTAAGGACTAAGGTAATTCTATATAGTTAGATCCGATTTCGTTTAACAATTCTCTGTGCACCATTGTTCTTATGACTTTTATCATCATTGTGATCTATTGTAATGAATTTGTTCTTTTATAACTTTTAATTGAAGAGGTTGAAGAGGAAAGGGCGTGGCAGAAATGACAGAGGTTGATGAAGATCTGGTGGAGAAAATCCTGTCAACTCTGCCTCCCAAGGCTCTGATGCGATTCAAATGCGCCTCTAAAGGGTGGTATGCGCTGATCAACGATCCCAGGTTCGTAGCTAAGCACCTCTCCTATCACAATTCCAATTCCAATTCCAATTCCAAGCGTCTGCTCCTTATGAAGAAGCGTTTAGTCTCCAAGGACACTGCTAATGAGACTGCAGAAGAAGAAGAAGAGCTAGTGTTTTCGTTGCTTAATTTATGCAATAATGATGATGATATTGATAATGGTGAGGACAGCATTATTGTCTCTAGTGTCGAGGACATCAAAATTCCTTTTTGTATGAGTCTAAAGACTAGAGGCGAAGCAGTTCATATCGTAGGGCATTGCAATGGAATCATCTGTCTACTTCTAGTTAAATCTTTTCAGGTGCTTTTATGGAACCCAGCAATTCAGGAATTCAAGCTTCTTCCCCCCTTTCCATACCTTCCAGATGATGATTGGTTTGAAGATGTGTGGTCCAGGTATGTTCAGGGGTTTGGATATGATCCTAAATTGAACGAATACAAAGTTGTTAACATTGGACTAGTTTCTCCTTCAGAAATGAGGGATGATGGATATGATATTTATAATCCTCCAAAGGCTGCAATATACACTTTGGGTACTGATTCTTGGAGAAAGATCAACACCAATGCTTTCGAAACAGAAACCACTGTCCTTAGGCCCGAAAGTTTCCAGATTCAATTCAAGCAAATGTTTTATTGGTTAGGACATGAGCAACATAAGGAACTGGTTGCGTTTGATAGATACGAGGACCTCATTGGGCCGGTCATCATTTTGTTGGATATTGAGAATGAGGTATTTCATGATATCATGTTACCTGAGTGTTTGTATCATCCCTGGGTCAACACTGATGGTATGGAACTTCGAGTGTGGAACGAATCCCCTGCTCTTTTTGTATTGGTTGTTGGACTTCAAGGTTATAAACCTGAAGATGAATATTCTTTTGTAATATGGGTGCTGGATGAGCTTGGTGGTCCGAAGGGTGCTTGGACGAAACACTTGACTCTTGATCCCACAGAGAAACCATTGGCATTTTTGAATAGCAATGAGATTTTTATAAATGATTTCATGAAACTTGTACTCTCCTATGACCTTGGTAGCGAAAGGCTAAAAGATACTCTCATTCAAAACACGCCTTATTCTACTCGTTATTACGAGTCGGATGACATTGTAGCTGTTGTCTATGTGAAAAGTATAGCTTCAGTCTTGGGAGCCCACAAGCTCGAGAGCAGAAATAATTCCAGTGCGGTATAGTTACTTAACTTTCTTTTTTTTTCTTCTTCTCCTTTTTATCCGAATGCCTGAATAAATTTGTACCAATAAGGATGTTCAAATTTTATCTTTAGTTTGGAAATACCTTACATTCAGATTATTGATGTTTCATGCTATTTTACAGGTGAACTTTTCTCCACTCACGCACTTTCCATCCGGTCCTTCCATAGTGGACAGAGAATTGCATTCATATTCAATATGGGCCATCCCACCGAATGATGTGTCTTTTAGGATCAAGAAGTTGATGGAAGGTCTCAGGGCTGAGTTCGGTGGGCCGGAGATCAAACCACATATCACTGTTGTGGGGTCTATTCGTATGACGTATGAAGATGTGCTCAACAAATTTAGATCTCTTCCTTCTAAATATTTTCGTGCATACCAAGCAAAAGTTAATCTAGTGGTTACCAGCAATTTTTATCACCAATGTGTTTCCCTACTCATTGATTCATCAATGGAAGTATCCAGTCAGGTATTTAAATTTTCTTGCTATGATGTTTTGTTTTGTCTTTATTAATATGAATTTTTGAGTGTTGGTATCCGGTTTGGTATACATCTCTAATTTGAAACAATATATTTGATTTGGAGATCTCACGCACCTTTTCATTTATGCACATTTCTGTTTTTAGGTATTAGTAGAGCCTAAGTATTCAATTACTCTGATTTTTCTTATACACTGAGTAGTAATACATGAACTGATTTTTTTTTTTTTTTTCCAGTTAGACTGTATAACTCGCATATGCAGTGCACATTTGGGTTTCTATAACCGTAAGTTCCCTTCATTGTAGAATTGCTTTTCTCGGTAACTGTTTTTCAGAGTTAGTGCCTAGTTTTGAAATGGACCATAGCTGTTGTGCTTATTTTATCATATAACATGTAATTTGTCTCTCCTCCCCTGCAGCTGGTAGGCCATATTTGAGTCTCCTTTACGGGAGTCTGACAGAAGAAGAGAGGAAAATGGCTCTAGAAAAAGTTAGCACTCTAGATAAAAACATTTCCAGCTTGAGCTTCACCATATCTCAACTCGCAGTGTACAAAATCGACTACAGAGATATAACTCTCAAATCATGGGAAAAAGTTGCTGAATATGCCCTCCCATTTCATTAGGTCGGTCTCTTAATTCATGTTTATTACAAAACTTGTATTCTGATCGATATAAGAGTACTATGTTCCGGTGTCCCTTCATGCTGTAGTTATGTCTTTAATTAGATTCAATATGATCTTTGTTCTTTTCTTCGAGCCCTGGAATATGTATAATTAGATTTTGGATTGTTAAATTGTTTATATTTTTGTTATGACAAGCTTATGTCTATATAAGTTTATACATACAAAATCCAAACATCTAAAATTTTGATACCAAACACCCTAAGACGAACGGACATATAACATATAACAAAATATAAAGTTAGGTAATTCATTATGCATTCTAGTAGAATAATAAAATTTATTTGTACAACAGATTAAGAGATCTTAATAGGTAATGTACATGCAGGCCTGACCCTGAGATTATGAAGACCCGAGGCGGAAAATGAAAATGTGGCTTCACAAGTCTTTTTTTTTTTTTTTCCCATGTAGTCTTAATCTTTTTCTAAGATAAGTGTAGTTTTGTATATAAGGTTGACAAATTGTAATTCTAATCCGATTAGTGTTATAGTTGTTCATTATTGAAAATATATGTAGATTTTTTTTCAACAAAAGAAAAAGAAAAATATTTTCAAAAAAAGGTGCAGCGGCAGCAAGACTCGAACCTTGCTGCCAGGAAAAAATTATTGTTGGATTGTTACACACAGATTCACATATATATGAAAAAAATGAGTTATATAACTTCCATAAAATATGTAAAGAAACTTTTTTTTTTTCTTTTTCTTCAGAGGCCCCCGAAAGCCGGTGATCTTGAGGCGGTCGTCTCCGGGTAGCCCTCAGAGCCGGCCCTGTGTACATGCATTCTAAACACACATCTTAATAACTTTTTCCTACAAGTGAAGAAGAACGCTCGTGATTTGAAACACACATCTTATAGCAGAGGGACCTTTTTCATTTTAGTCATTTTATTTGTACATGCATTCTAAACACACATCGATCTTATAGTAGCGGGACCTTTTTCATTTTAGTCATTTTATTTGTACATGCATTCTAAACACACATCTTATAGTAGAGGGACCTTTTTCACTTTAGTTAATAAAACCCTAGTAGCCGCTCTGTTAGGGTTGGAATTGAAATTCCAATTTTTTAATCTAGCATCTCATCCATGATAGTGGATGCTTTCCCTTTCGTGGGGTTTGATCAAGAGATCTTGAATTGGTGGCGGCACCTTTGCTTTGGATTCTTCTTCTTCTTCTTTCTCTGATGGGTGGTTCCTGGGCAGATGGAGAGGAGGGGAGCAACGCTCGTGATTTGAATACGAAGTACCTGTTGGGCGGTTGCGATGGGAAAATAGAGCTAAGCAATGACATGATACGCTCTGGATTTCACAATGAAATCCGAAGTGGCCTTGCGGGGTCCACTAACTTGATACACATTTACGTAAGTGTACGTATCATCGGCAACATAGGGAAATATTATGCCAAAATTATCGTACCACGGGGACTAGTGGCTAAACCACACTCCTTGGCTAATTGGAAATAAAGACACTTAGCATGCAAAAAAAATTAATAAATAAACAAAAATTCTACTGTAAGGCACCAAGGCTTAGCAATGCTCGGCTTTGGTTTTCACAAAAACCTAATCAAAACTAAGAGCCTAGTAGTAGTTATTTACAATGAATCGAAGAGTTCAATATTTTAGAGTTGATTTTAAATTAACAAAAAAGTAATGAAATGTAACGCAACCAATAAAAAGAAACTAATAAAAGTGTAAACAATATGAATGAGAATGTCAGGTCCTAGAGAGGCTCCTTCACCCAAACCTTATGTGTCGGAAGCTAATCTAATGTAGATGTAAATTTCCCACTTTGGCGGTAGTCGTATCCAAGGCAGTTTAAGGCTCAAGGACCATATATATATATATATATATATATATATATATATATATATATATATATATATTCTCATTTCGGTATTAATGTGCCGGTTAATTAGAGAGAGTTAAAGCCAGTTCAAGGGTCACTAACTCACTCTAATCGGCGTAAAGATCGGGAATTAAACTACTAAGCAATCCGCCTGCGCAATCATGCAATAAGTGTAAATCACCATGCTTATAACCCCTCGAATACGAAATTGAGGATTCTAGCATAGGAATTAGAGGGGGTCAAGCCTATACGTTGTCCTAGACATACTCAAAATACACACCCTAGAGTTGAGTAGGATCTTAGACTTATTAGAATATCAACCCTAAGAGTCCTCCCATAAAGATATCTATTAAGGATCAAGTCATCTTAATAAGTACTCTAATGTATCATATATTCAATCATAGGCCTAACTTGTACCCTAAGTAATGAATCCTAACCAAAGAGTTGATATACTTAACTTAGGTATTTAGGTTTTATATTACTATATATCTCCTATTAACTGGAGTAAGATTTTAATCAAATTTGTTTACTTAAGCTTAGATACTGATAGGCCCAATATAGTTCTAACATTATATACACATAAGTTACCAGCTCGGAGGCCTCTCGGAATCGGCGACCTAGTGTGAGCAGAGCCGTCCCTTGACCAAGGCAACCAGGCGGTGGCCTTAATTGGGCCTCAGTTTGGGGAAGGACTCCATCTCAAAATGCTTATATATATGTTAAAAAAAAAGGATAGTAAAAAAAAAAAGACACAAAAACTGCAATCTGTAGAAGACGACGCCGAGGGTGATAAAATCAAACTCGTGACTCCATAAGGCCTCAAAATTTCCTCCTTTTCTTTTGTATTTGTAAGTTAAACACCCCAAGCTTTCCTCTTTCTCCATCACTCTGGGATTCGAAAAGAAGATAACCAAAAGTTTTGCTCTCAATTTCACCAATTTGGGCAAAAATGAAACGTTGGCTGCTGAAACACGAATTTTTAATGCCCCTTTGATTCTTTCAAAGACAAACAATAACATTTCTTTCTTTTATGTCTATATAAACCATTGACAGACACTCATAGACGCATAGAAGCAATCTTTCTCTTCCTCTCACTAAATTTTGAATTTCATCCTCTGTTCTAATTTCGTAATCAGAATTTAGATAGTTGATACAATTGTAACAAACCGTCAAGGCCTGAAGTCCAAAATTTTGTAGTTAAAAAATCAGGTTCTATATTGTTCTTTATCAGCATTGTTACTTTTTATTTTCTTTATATAATATACTATGATTTAGTTTGAACTTTGCTTTGCTGACATTTTTTTTTTCAATGGAAAAAATTATTGGGAAGATCTCTAAGTTTTGCCTTAGGCCTCACTTCGTCACCGGACGGCCTTGAGTGTGAGGCACCACCCATGCCGCCTCAAGACCTCCCCTTGTCCTGTCACCAAAGCATTTCACCTTATTGGTAATTAGCAGTTGAGAGAATTACAAGTTTGAGAAGGAATGAACTGATAATGGTTGGAGTCGAGTAAGAGTGGTAATAAGGACCTATATATTATTACTTAGGGTAAAGATGATTCTTCCATTATTAATATTCTGATATGCTTGTTGTAAATGTCTGAAAGGGATGCCATTTATCCAAATTTGTTTCTAAAATTAATGTTGATATACAAAGAAACAAAATATATATAAAGCATTTCCTAATCCTATACTACTCGTCATGATTCCTTAGTCATGATGAGTTGTTGGCTACATGCTTTCCATCATTTTCACAGAGAGAAAGTTAATGGAGGATGACCAAGTGGAACACCCTAAACCCCATTGCTATATATTGGATTTTCCTTATTTTGGTATAAGTTTACCAGCTAAATTACTTTAAAATTTGAGTAATGAAAGTAAGGAAACACAAATCTACTCATTAAGATTTGCGGTCTTAAGTGGATCTGCAAATAGAGAAAATTGAGAAAGACCAGATGGATTACACATCGATCAGCTTCAAATTAGAGTAATTACATACGCAAGAAGGAACCGCTAGCTAGGTTCTAATTACACATCGATCAGCTTCAAATTAGAGTAATTACCGATGCAAGAAGGAACCGCTAGGTTCTAATTATAAATTTAGAATCTAAATTCTGAATAAAAACACAGAAAAGAGCATAAAAAGTCCTCCCTCACCCCCCTTCATGTGACCCGCCTCCCATATTTATCATCGCCATTTCTCCAAGGCAACCACCAAAAAAGCAAAATTTAAAAAGTTAATAAGTATGAATTTCTACACACTAACACACACATATTGAGGTACTCAAATGATGCTTCTAATTACTAAAAAGGGCAATACCTATGTTTCCTTGTCAAATGAAGTTCTAATCACAATCAATGACCTTACTCGGACAATAAGTCTGTTGCAAGGAAGGAATTTCAATAGTGGAAGAATGGAAGATGACGAGGCCGGAACTATATAAATTAGTAACTGCTAATGATCATTGCAAGGATTTCAATTTATAAACTTTATAGTTTATAACCTTGCTTGATCATATTACAGTTTTTGAGTGGTCCAGGATGTGTTTTTTCCATGCAGTAGATGCTAGAATTACTCAGTTGCAGTCAGTATTCCTGTCAGTTTTTGAGTGATTTTAATGATCATTGCAAGGATTTCAATTTATAAACTTTATAACCTTGCTTGATCATATAAGAAGAAATAAATTCTTAATTTTAATAATATATGCACATCTCTCTTCATTTTTGCTAGTCAACCAAAAATACAAAAAAAAAAATTTAGTTAGTCATGAAAAAAAAAAAAGTAAATAAAGACATTACGCTTATTATTATATATACGGATTTACGATGCATGATGCAAGAAAGGACGTCATTAACTTATTACTAATTTTGTATACACACTTTTAATGGGTACAAATGAGTCAATTAATTAGGTACAACAATTAATGTTTCAGATTAAAACTAGTCCTAGTCATTTTATGCATGGATTTATTATTTCAAAAAAAAAAAATGCATGGATTTATATAAATACATTTATGTAAAGTCGTAAACATATTGAAGAACCTTTTTTAGCTACAATTGTCCTATATAAACACCATTGATCAAAGAACCAGCTAGCCCGATCAATCTCATAATCATTATCATTATCATTTGCCTAGCTCCACACCACTTGCAATGAAGAATTCAAACTTCATTATCCTTCTATCAGTATATGTATTTGTACAAGTTCTCAACGTTTCAAATGCTGAACCCTACGAGTACATGCAATTTGTACTCCAGTACCCACCTGGAGTTTGCTATGACGAATCAAAAGGTTATTGCATCTCACCTCTCCCAACCAAGTTTCATGTACATGGAATATGGCCTTCTAACTTCTCCAATATACATGTCCGTTGTAGGAAAGCACTGACGAATAACCCCTTTCATAAGGCGCAGGTGCGTGTGTATTTGTAAATATTTGACATATATAGTTTTTTTTTTTTTTGTGACAAATTAGCGATATGTTTTTCTAATTGTACCTTTTATTTTCAGATGACACCTCTGCAGACGGATTTGGGAAACTCATGGCCGTCCGTGTTAACACAAAACAACAATATGCAGTTCTGGGAGCATGAGTATGAAGAGCATGGCGCATGTGCAGTAGAGTCAGGTGTACCACCTTTCACTCAAAGGTCCTACTTTGAGAAAGGACACCAGCTATGGCACCAATATGACATCCTTGCAGTGCTTGATCAAAGTGGTATTAAACCGGGTACTGCAACATCATACACTATGACTCAGCTTGTAACCGCAATCCAAAAGAAAATCGGGAGTAACAATACTCCTTTAATCATGTGCAGGAGGACAGCCCTTGGTGACACACTAAGGGAAGTGATAATCTGTCTGGATCACCAGGCAACAAATGTGATAAGTTGCGCGCTCAGTAATAGAAAAACAGATTGCCGGGCTTCGGGCAAGGTATACTATGTAGCTTAGCTAGCTATCTGAATATGAATAAGCTCCTCAACTGGTAATTTACAATTTACAGTCTGTTCTACGTTTGAGGATGCAATCTCGATCAGCGGTTTCTTGGATCGATGTATTAGTCTATACTATTGGTATTATCAAATAAAAGTTCTTTTGTGTACTAATAAATAAGTCACTTAATTTTCGATCCTTTCAATTATATCTACTCCGATAATCCCATTCTTGGTTCAGGGATCATCACTCTTCATTGACTTATTCCTTTTCTAAACTCAGATATAGCTTGAATTAATCTAAAAAGTCAATGAATTAGAGGGGTGACACCTCAACCGATTATACCCCCAGTTGTTTGATTTGCTTTTTCGTTTGTTTTATTGATTTCTTTCATATGTATTGTTGGAATATTTAATGATTCGTATCTTCCATTGTTAAAAAAAAAAAATGATTATATTGCATCTCTTTTTTGCCGGTCAAATTTACTGGGCACGGTTTTTGACTTCAAATTAACCTTTGTTGAGGTTTTCTAAAATAAAAAAGAATACAAAACTACAATGCGAGGAAGGAACATATATGAAACCTAACGCAACGCAATAGTACCTTTGACCACGACACCATTTTTTTTAGAACTTTCTCCGACATTTGTCGCTTCTCCTAGTCAATCCTAGTTCACTCAAGATCATAATTCTCGAAACAAGGTTGATGACAAGCATAATTCTTGGCTACGCCGGGCGTATGCTATGCCAAAGACGTCCGTTAACGGAGGGGCAATTACGTCAATTCTACGTCCATGGTAAATGAGTTTTAACTTAGCCACCTCCTCTCATGTGCCCTTCAATGGGCTTCATCCGGATTTATCTGTTGTCTCTGCAACCTTGCTCGGAAGAGGACCACTGGATATATCATTGTTACTCAAGTCTCAGAGAAGAAGCTTCTCTGAAAAATACAAGTGTCGGAGACATCTCATAAGTCAAATGATTGAATATTGAGAGGTTTAGATGTTGCAAAGCTTGAAGTGAAGCAACATGTCAATATGCCTCCGACCACAGAATTGTTAGCCAGATTCAAAACTCTAAGAGACGGCTGGCAAGTAGAGAAACCAGGCAAACCCGAAAACTGTTTCGATCCAAGATTGAAAAACACCAAAGATTGGTGAAATCAGTAAGACCACCAGATAAATAATTATCCCAAGATCCAAATACTTCAAACATTTCAAGCACGACAAGCTTCAGGAATCTCCCCATGAATTGAATCAAAACCATTCCATCTGTGCTGGGAAATTACCAACCCACCAAAACTAAGAGGTGTTTGTTAAATTTCAATAACAATTACAAACAAAAAACCCAATAATATAATATGACTAAAACTGAAAATGGTAAAATGCAAAGACTTGGGTCTCTGTTATGGGTAATGAAGAAGAAAGCCCAGAAGTGGTTTTGGGCTTTAAGCATAAATGTGGTGCCTTCGGCTAACTTGGAGCTTTTCTGGGTATGTGGTGATCGATTTGCTTTGGCTTGGGGTTTGAGTCTGGAATCGAGAACTAAGCAAGCATGTGGGGAAGACAACAGGGAGTGGTGAGAACTCCTCCACTGATATGTTTAATAGCTATAGAAGGCAGCACACATATTAACACATTACAACAGTGGTGCGGTGGCTAAGACACAAAGAATTGTGCAGGGTGGAAGCTCAAGATCGAGCCACCTCATTCCTTTTTTTTTTTTTTTTCCAATTTATAATAAACTGAGTTTGTTAATTTAAATTTGTTAGTTATTGTTCTTAAACGACAATAGTTACTTAAAAATAAATCAGAAAAAAAATTATAAATTAAAAAATTAAAAACAAAATTAAATTAATTTTTTTAGTGGATTTTTGACTTGATTGAATTTTAATTATATAATTTAAGTGTTTAGAAAACTAACTATATTTTCAAGAAAAAAAAAATCTAACTGTGAATATCGAGTCTCTCAAGTTCTTGTACATGGGTAATCTAGGTATACCATATGAGAAATGGTAATGAAGAGTGCTCTCATAATATTAATGACAAATTGACAATTTGTGTTTTAGTGTTAGTAATATGAAGACATCATAGTTGACTGAGTGGATCGTTGTTGAGATGAAGTCGAAAGCGGATAATATTTTGAAAATGAGCATAAAGTATCTCAATCATTGCATCCAACGGTCGGTTTTCCTTGTCACTATATAAACAATGTACAAGTTAATTATACGACACTAGTAGACACATAGGTATTTCTAGCGATATGCAAATCTAAAATTAAAAATCGATAAGTTTGACATTACCCATGTATTTAACACGTATTAATAAGTGTCGTGTATAAAGATTAACCCGGTCAACCTGCCATTTCATACTAGTCAAATTAGTCAACACAATATACATTTAGGCTTCCCTAAGGGGAGCCGAATCATAGGGAGGTAAATGTCCCGAACTTTTTACATGGGTTGATACACCTCGTCCCCACGAGAGTGTGAGCATTGCAGGATCAAGAAAAGAAGTTGCGAGGGAGTGGTTATCAACGTTTTAGTGTGATGGGTATTTAGAGTTTAGAGTTGACCGCGTGGATCGATGCCAAAACAATGACAAAAACATGTAAATTTTACCATCACCATATTTCTTCATATTGATCACAGCCAACGGTCAAATTTGCTGAATTATATTTCGTCCATCTTGTTCATTTAGGAAGTTATACTTTTCCCTATAACTAATAAACATGCTATGCAACACTAGTAGGCACATAAGAATTTTACGTGATCCAAATAATACAAATTGAAAATCGATCGATTTGGCATTCCCCATGTATCTAACACGTATTAATAGGTACCGTGTAAAAAAAATAACTCGGTCAGCCTTCGTTTTCATATTGGTCAAATGGGTCAACCAAATATACATTTATGTTTTCATAAGGGGAGCCAACTCACGGGGAGATAAATGTCCTGAACTTTTCACATGGGTTGGTACATCTCGTCCTCGCGAGAGTGTGAGTGCTGATAGATCGAGAAAAGGAGTTGCGAGGGAGTGGTTACGAGCATTTTAGTTTGATGAGTATTTAGAATCTAGGGTTGACCACGCGGATTGAGGCCGAAACGATGACGAAAACATGTCAATTTTTAACCATATACATGTTTCCTTGCCTTGATCGCATCCAACAGTCAAATTTGTCACATTCTATTTCTTTCACTTTTTTCTTGGAAGGTATACTTTTCTCCACAACCAATAAACATGCTATGCAACACTAGTAGGCATATAAGAATTTTGTGTGATCCAAATAATACAAATTAAAAATCGATCGATTTGGCATTACCCATGTATCTAACACGTATAAATAGGTACCGTGTAAAAAAACTAACTCTATCGGCCTTCGTTTTCATATTGGTCAAAGGGGTTAACCCAATATATGCTTATACTTCCCTACGGGGAGCCAAATCACAGGGAGATAAACGTATCAAATTGTTTACATGGGTTGATAGGATTGAGTAAATAAGTTGCGAGTGAGTGGTTTACAAGCATTTTAGTTTGATGAGTATTTAAGGTTTAGAGTTGATCACGTGGATCGAGGCTAAAACGATGACGAAAATATATACATTTTTTACCATGACCATACTTCTCCCGCCTTGATCACATCTAACGGTCACGACTTCGTCGGAAAAACTAGTTAGTGGCGATTTCATTTCTCCTATGATGAAAATATTATTAAAAAATGAGTTCTTGTAGTCTCTATCTCTCTCTCTCTTTTTTTTTTTTTGTCTCTAAAAGTCCACTATTGAAATTACATGCATACTTTTTTCATTATGAAAAATAATTATGCATTTTCTTTAAGTAATGGATCCTAGATTTAAGTTATTTGTTATTGGAGAATGGTTAAAATGCATGGGTCTTGATTAGCTCCTGGTTCTATAGCATTGCCTATTGTTGGTAATTTCTCAATGCAAAGTTTGAAAAGGGCAAAGGTATCATCGATCTTCATATACTTCCTCTACAAGTTCTTCTGATTTACAAATTTATTTTGATTCACCAACTATTGAGGTTAATGATGATAATCAATTTAGTGTCTTGGCTTGGTGGAAAGCAAATCAACCATTATACCCTGTTCTTTCTCTCATGGCAAGAGATTTGCTAACAATTCCAGCTTCTACTAGCTTCTACTGTAGCATCAGAGTCATGGTTTTAGTGCAAGAGGTAGAATTGTATCTGAGAGAAGGGCCAGCTTGAGTCCAAATACAATAGAGGCATTGATTTGCTTGAAAGATTGGAGTTTAGCAAAATTAAGGATGCAAGAGGCTATGCGTGAAAAAGAGCTAGCTGAACAAAAAAGGCTCATTAGAGCAGCACGACCAGATTGGATGGAAAATATATAGTAAAGACGAAGCTGAAAATGATTCCGAAAATGAGGTTGATGAAGAGGTACATTGTTATTCGTTCATTGCTTCTATTATTTTATTTTTAGTTTAGCAAGACATGTTTGCCGGTTCTTTAATCTTTATTTAAAAGTGTAGGTAACAAGACAAGTTGACAGTGCAGCTTTTATCTAATGGTTTAGCAGCTTGCAAGGGCTGATTTACAAATGAAAAACTCGTAATGTTTGTGTGGGGCTTTATAATATAAGGGCTGATATTTATCCGGGATGTTCTGGACTTCTGGCTTAATAAGACGTACAGTAGTTTAATGATGTTCAATAGATTGAGTATAGTAAAAAATTGACATAGGGTGGGTTAGAATTACTGAGCCTGGAACGAGTCTCTCATTGACTTTGTAAAAAGCTACTGAGAGGCTAGAATGTTGGATTGAAAAGATGTCAAAGTGTGCTTCGCCTAACTGCATTTAAACTCATTACACCAGGGGGCTAAACTTGCAGCTTGTTGCAATGCCAATTAGCTTGGTGGAGTTCAGAGTCCCGAAGGTATCGTGTTCACTTGTTTTGTCTTCATTATTACCCTTACAGTATAGGCATTTATGTTAGTTTGATGGGAAAGTGCAAGGTAGTTGGTCAAAGAATCCATAGCCGGTCATTGTTGATTGGCCGACTTCTAATTGGCTTTGGAAGCTTCCACGTCCTATTGCCCAGAAATTTGCTTATATATGTGGAGGGACAACAAAATTTGTGTTGCTTACAAAGTTATAATTCTACAAGTAGTACAACTAGAAGTAGGCTTATTTCCTAAATGTTTTTTCTGAAGACTAACTGGGATGGTTACTCTTGGCTTTTAAGTTTAAGAATTGAGTTCAATTTATTTCTTAGCTTTTAATTTTGGGTTTCTTATTGCATGTGGCAGATCTGAAGCTTGCAGCCCCCAATTGTTTGAGTAGATATAACTCAAAGAAGTTGTATTTATCACCCAAGTGCTTGTAAATTGTATCCATATGTCTATATTTGTTGGTATCAAAACTCATAGGTGGTGTAATGGTGTATTAATAATCTACTTTTGTTCTAAGTTGTAATTGGGAATGATTTTAGACTTTTGTTATAGTCCCCCATTCCCTACACTTTGTATTTTCCTACATTTTATTTCAATAAATTGAACCAGGCGTGGGAATGAGCCTCCTAGTTAGACTGAGTTCCAAACCCCTTAAAAAAAATATTAGTATCTTTAAAGATTTATTTGTAAATAAAGCCCGCAAGACCCGGCTCGAAAAAGCCCGCAAGGCCCAGCCTGAAAAAGCCTGCAAAGCCCGCTTTATATGGACGGGCATGGATATTGTGATTTACAATAAAGCTCGGCCCGTTATTATTTAAAAATGTAGTAAGCCCCGGCCCGACCCTCTCCAAGCCCGCTATAAATGGCCCGGCCCGACCCGTTGACGAGGCCTACTCCGCCATATATCTCAGGAGAGAGAAAAATTTAATCATTTCAAATTTTAGCGAGAGAGAGAATTTTTTTTCATAATAAATATTTCTAAAATTAATCAACTGCTCTATCATTGGGAACTCTAATGAGAATTTTGTAAATTAATAAAAAAAACCTAGTCCGCTAGGGTTTGGGACTGAAACTCTCTCGGGTTTTCAAGTCTTACAATTAGGGTTAAGAGCGCAGTAACCATGGTTGGATTGCTGCCTCTAGCAACTGCTCTTTCCTTTTGTGGTCGTGTTGGTAGGCTTTGCCTTCTGTACTCTTTTTTCCCTGTCGAGGATGATGGCTGGGTGTGTTTGGGTAAGGAGGTTTGCCATGAGAATGGTGTTGGTGGTGGCAGGGTTGCTCTAGATCGAGAGGTTGGATATGATTTGCAGGTGGTGGCGACTGCTGACATCTGCATAGGTGTTGGTGTTGCTGCTGTGAACTCTGCGACTAGTGGTTCGTTGGGTTATGGTGAGGCAACATGCATCGTTAGGGGAGTTTGCAATGTGAGGGAGGCATGATGCTGGCTGGCCGTGGATCGTGGGTGGTTGTGGCGTTAGGTGATGGTGGTGTGAGGGTCAGCAGGATTGGATAGGAACATGGATCGAGTCTTGCGGCAAGGGTTGCTCTGCTGGTGGCTCGAATTGAAGATGGTAGCATACGATGAGTTGGTGGCTAACTTCGCGGTGGAGGATGGCTGGTAGGACTGGTGGACGGAGCTACGACGGAGTGGTGGTGACTGCAGCACGGCAACCAACACGATCAGGGTTAGGGTTTCCTATTAGTCATTAGGCTAGAGAATTGGGCATCTAGGCTTGGACTCAATTTGATAATTTCAATTTCAATTTTAATTTTGTAAGAATTATTCCTCTTTTGTTTTGTTTGGGAAGGAGGGGTTGGGAGTTTGTAAGTTCTAAGGTTTGAAAAATGTCGCTAGGAGTATCTACACTGTTGCGCAATTCTAATCTCTTATAGGTAGTGTTGGGTAATTTCTAGATGTGTTACATCGGTAGTTAAAAGGTTGGACTGCTTCGGTAGCGGCTCTATCTGACTAGTCTAACGAGCGGATCGTTATGTGTGATTTCGCTGAACTTCAATATTAGTTAACTATTTCTCTGAAAAAAAAAAAAATTGACCATGATCGATCTGTTTTAGATCGCCACAATTGGAGATGATACGAGAGCCTAATAATCATCAATTACCAAAAAAGAAAAGATACTTGAGGTTTGAAATTTCGATGCAAGTGAAAATTTTGGTACTTGAATGTAGAAGAATTTCAATAGAAATTTCGAGTGCCGATTGAAATTTCTATAAATATCATGAATATGATACTTAAAAACTAGTTTTTAGTATATTTCCGATATTGATCAAATGAAAGATCAAACTATAAAAATTTCGGTAATTTTAAAGAAATTTAAACCCTTCTTGAGGCTTCCATTGATGTTAGTTGACTTTCAAAAGATAGCACAATCTTTAGCAATTTTTAATAAAAATCCAAGCTATTTCTAAACCTTTTCTTATGTGAGGATCCAAAATAACATGTGCAAAACTCAAATTTAATGACTCGATAACTAGAGTAACCCCGAATTAATATCATCAAAGAATTTAAGCATCTAATTCATAATCTATTGATTCGATTGAACCCTGCATTTTAACTATTGCATCGCATTATGTAGAAGTTTGTAAGATATTTATCTTGGATGATGACTACTAACAGCACTTGTCTTCCTGTAAAATAGTAGAAATGTGCTGCTACATTTTCAAGAATGATGATCAAATCTTCCAGATTCCAATTGACACACTTCATAAACAGTGTGAAACACTGCCTAAAGATCAATGCATCTAGGAAACATGGATTATATATGTCACTGTGAAAAGTTATAACTGAGGCCCTCCTTCATCAACTTTTCCATCAACTTTCCAGCCAGCAAAGCCAGCAATTATTTGGCCCCAGCCCCACTAGCCAGCTGCAACTCATCATCTGTAATTTTCGTAGCAATTTCCAATTGAACATGTTTTTGTAATACTGTAATTCTTTTTAGAAAAATTGGACAGTATTATGTGTATCATTATCATACAACGTAATTGGTCTATGTGATCTTACATTAATGGTGATTGGCCTTACTTTCTTTTTCTGTTTTCTTCGTACATGCATGTATTGGCGTCCTAGTGTTCAATACTAACCCAAAGGAGATAAAAAATTTATGACTACATTATGATAGCGTTTCTCTGATTACAAATTTAACAGTTTTGCCTATAAAGCTCAAGAAGATCGATAGCATAAATGCATAATGTGCGCGGCCAAACCCCAACTCATCAACATGAGCTCCGCCACTGATATTCCTAAGCAACTTCACATAGCCTTGTTCCCATGGCTAGCCTTTGGTCACATATATAGCACCATTTATTGAGGTTGCGAAGTGCATAGCTCGAAGAGGGCATAAGGTTTCCTTCATCTCCACCCCAAGAAACATCCAACGCCTCCCCAAAATCCCTACAGACTTAACCCCTTTGATCAATCTTGTCCAAATCCCACTTCCACAGGTCGAAAACCTCCCAGAAAACGCAGAGGCCACCATGGATGTCCCATACCATATTATTCCATACCTCAAATTAGCTCACGATGGACTTGAAGCCGGTATTTATGAATTTCTAGAAACTCATACTCCGGATTGGATTATTCATGATTTTTCCCCTCATTGGTTGCCACCAATAGCTACAAAGCTAGGCATATCACGAGCCTATTTCAGCATCCTCAACGCTGCCTTTGTATGCTCCTTGGGGCCAACAGCACCTGATGTAAAAGAGCGCTATGATCCTAGAACACGGCCAGAAGATTTCACTGTCCCTCCCGAGTGGGTTCCTTTTCCTAATTCCAAATTGGCTTTTAGGCCATTCGAAGCCAAGAAAATTTTCGAGGCTACTGTACAAAACCCTTCGGGCATTTCGGATTTTTTGCGCTGTGAGTTGACGATCAAAGATTGTGAACTCTATCTAGTTCAAAGTTGCAAAGAGATCGAGGGTGAGTGGCTGGATTTGGCTCAGGATATAATTCATCCAACACCTTTAGTGCTTCCAGTGGGGTTACTGCCACCGATAGTAGAGCAATCTGATGAAGACAAGGAGGATAAGAGCTGGACTATAATTGACGACTGGTTAAACAAGCAAGAGAAGGGGACTGTTGTTTATGTTGCGTTAGGAACTGAAGTGAATCCAAGTCGAGAAGACATCACAGAATTGGCTCTGGGATTGGAACTTTCTGGGTTGCCTTTCTTTTGGGTACTAAGGAAATTACCAAGTGGTTCAGGGGATGGTAACTTGTAGATCAAGTTACCAGACGGGTTTGAGCATCGAACCGAGGGCCGGGGGCTTGTTTGGAGAACTTGGGCACCTCAGCCCAAAATCTTGGCTCACAAGTTTATTGGCGGTTTCTTGACTCATTGCGGTTGGAGTTCAATCATAGAGGGACTCTATTATGGACGTCCTCTTATGATGCTTCCTTTCTTAATTGACCAAGGGCTAAATGCTAGGCTTTGGGACAAGAAGGTTGGAATTGAAGTACCGAGAGATGAGCAGAGTGGATCGTTTACGAGGGATTCGGTGGCCAAGTCACTGAAATTGGTTATGGTGGAGGAGGATGGAAAGGCTTATAGGGATGGGGCTAAGGAATTTAGTG
Organism: Rosa rugosa; assembly: GCF_958449725.1. Classification (NCBI taxonomy): domain Eukaryota; kingdom Viridiplantae; phylum Streptophyta; class Magnoliopsida; order Rosales; family Rosaceae; genus Rosa; species Rosa rugosa. The sequence goes on along the minus strand of NC_084820.1, from coordinate 20,855,646 downwards.
CAACATTCAGAGACAGAGAGCTTCAAGATAGATACATGGACACATTCTTGGACTATTTAGAAAAGCATAAGAAAGGGAATGAGTTTGATCAATAATATCGAGTTGTGTTTAGCTAATAAAGAGAACATTAGCAGAGTGAGCAATAGAGAAATTGATTCAGTGTGTGTTCTATAAGATGCAGAACCTGATGTTCTTTTGTGGAGTTCAGATCGACTTCATATAAATGCAGCACTGTATTGCAGTTGCACGCGCTTAGTTCTATCTGAATTCGGTCTTATTAGTAATTCTTTTTCTAGTTGAGAATTGCATTAGTGTGACTTATTCAAGTGAAGGCTTCAATTTTTTTTGATTTTTTGTTTTTAAAGAAGCTGCTGATGATCATACAAATCCAGTACATACATATCATGGAATCATGGATGATTGATAATTGTGCTTGTTGATCTGTTTAAATTAGTCAGCTGGTATTCTGGTGACATTTTCATAACATAGTGGCATATTGAGAAGATCGATCAATATGACCTAGCTAGCAGAGAATGTGTTTTCTTTTCCAGTTATCAAGTAGGTTATCTTTTGATTCTAGCAACCGAGCGATAAACTAGTGCAGAAACAGTGGCTACTATTATTTTGAGTGACTGTATAATGTATATGGTATCCGAAAAAGGGAAGTACAAATTCATCTAAATATCAAAGGGGATTCCAAGCTCAAAACACACAAAAAACCATATCAACGTACAAATGGGCATGCTGTTCTTAAAAAGTGAATATGCGTTTTATAGTAGCTAGTTACATACATCCTCCATCAGTATTGCTTTTTGTACCGCCGAATATGAATGTCAATTTGGCATTTTGAAACTTGCTGGCATATATTGTTGTTTCTTCATTATAGCAGTTCTTTTGTAGATGATCGATACAAATTCAAATGACCTCGTGGCTAAGATAAAAAAAAAAAAAAAATTATGCTCTAGGGTAGTACTCTTGGCTATCAGATGCTTGTTGTGTTTAAAATGGCTCCAGTAAAGAGTTCGTTTTGGATGCAATCAGACATTCAATGAGTTCAATTGAAGTAAATGCAGCAGCAACTTCTGCCTTCTGGCTTTTACTCCCTCTGGTATCCAGGTATCTTGAACAGGAAGGAGTAACTTTGCAAGAGGGGTACCAAGGATTACATTTAACTTGTCTTCTTCTATGATGACCTTGTGCGCTTGATGGAATATATTTGCACCCTGATATGACATTACATAAGCGCCAGCTCTTGGGTGGGCGGGGCAGAGCTTTCATTGATACGTACCAAGCACATGCCTCTATCTACCCCATTATAGTGAATTTCAGGGATACAATTGATTGATCGTGATCTATATCAGTTTGGTAGAACCTTGTTCTTTGCTCAAAATAATACAATAAAACAAAACTACTTAGTTGGAAAGAATTTTGTTTGAATCTCGGAATGACCCTAATTTATTTTATTTTTTATTTCATCTTCTTAGTAACACCATAGATGACTAAATAATCTTATATAAATCATATAATAATCCACACAAAAAAGAAGTAATTCATTCATGCAAAAAAACTCAATTTTGACTGTTTTTGAAGTACATGAACCAATGATCCATATTTTTAGTCCAGAAAATCCCAATTCCAACCCAAAATGCATGAAAATTTGGTTCAAATTGGAGCCCATAAACCAGACCGCCATATCCCATAGTCAGATCCGTGGAGGATTCGAATTCTAGAACTAGATTTAATTAGATCCCAAATTCCAAACCCACTTGGATCATTTATCATAATTTGAAATAAGGTCCGCCAAATTTGATATCAAAAATGGGACACCTTAACTAAACAAATAACAATTTGTCAAATCAAACCCAACATTCGCACGCAAAACAACAGTAGCCGGAAAATTACCCACCAGATCATAAAATTCAACAACGAAACATTTTACATATTGTCAACTTGCATCACCACAAAAGAAACCCACCTCTGATTTGAAGAAGAACGAAGCAATAATAAAGATAAATACACTTTCGACCCACTGAAACAAACAGGTAGCGGCTGCAAACCAACCACGATTGAGAGTGGACTCTAGACTAAACTAGAACAAACCATCTGATCAAACCTAGACACTCGCTTGCAAAATGAGGATAAACAAACCAAGCATCACTAGGAGTAGACTTGAGACTAACCAAAGGTTGAAATGCAGAGGACCACTAATCAGGGTCACCATAATGCCACAAAAAAAAAAAAAAAGGGTCGAAGAATAGCACAATCACATACACGAGGTGCTAAGTACAACACCAATGAGCTAAATTTTGGAATACACCGTCATATATACGATCGAAAAGTAACAATAAGATAAAAGAGAATGATCAAATAGAGAAATTCTCGAATATTTTAGCAATGATCTATCCCTATCAATGATAACTTATTATTTCAGTAAAATCATTTCTTGAAGTAATATTCTCCATCAAATGATCAAACCATCCTTTGCTATTCTTCCAAGTCAATCCATATAACATCTCAAATCCCCTTTTAGCCAAAGAACAAAGAGATCAAAAAGTTCAGTAGTCCAAGCGGGGCCCCCCCATCTCAAACGGGTAAAAAAGTAATAATGACGCACTCAAAACCCCATGACCAAATTATTAAAAGCACACACAATTAACCCTCCAATTATTCTCAACGTGGTAAAAAAAAAACGCGGGCTGGGGTTTTAACCGGGCCAGGACAAAGAGACAGAGAGGGAGAAAAATCACACTGACAATTTTCAAAAAAAAAAAAAAAAAAAAATCGTCGACACCCGACACTGTCTAGTACTGCGATCCCGACTTAATATTCCCCCCCTCCACTTCTCTCTCTCATCACTTTCTCTCTCTAACCTCACCACCTATCCAAATCCAGATGCTTCAATCACAATTCAATCACCACCACCAGCACCACTACCACTCCCACTCCCAATCTCGCTCAAATTCCATTTCTGCCCCTCCCAATTTCCCCTATTTCCTCTCCATACCACCGCCCCGCCACGGCCGCGGCCGCCGGATCTATGTATAGCAGGAACGCCATCCTAGGGTTTCTCTGCTCCGGTCTGATCCTCGGCGCCGGATAAAGGTTAGGGCTTTAGCGTTGAGTTTTTTTTTCCCCCAATGCCGGCCCTCGGAATTCTAGGGTTTCAGGGGCTACTGTTTGGGGTCGTTTTGGCGGCGTTCTTTGTGATTCGCCACAAGTGGAGGAATGCGGTGGCGAAGAAGGAGGAGATCATGAGGCTTGTGGCTATGGCTTCCGAGGAGGCCGCAATGGCCGAGTTTCAGGCCACCACGGCTATGTATGCTGCTGCTCCTCCGGTGGCGGCGCCGGTGACCAGTCCGTTTCACTGTGCTGTATGTTATTCCCAAACCACCATGCGGTGCTCGAAATGCAAGAGTGTTAGATACTGGTTAGTTCTCTTTGCTTTTGGATAGATTGATTTTGGGAACATTTATGCTTGCACATTTAGTTTAGTGAGAAATGGAATTGTTTGCGGTTAGTGTGATGTTTGTGTATCACAGTTCAATTTGCGAAAAGATTTTACCGTTGCGATTTCATTAGGTGTAGATTAGGTAGCCGTTGCGAAAAGATTTTGCCGTTGCGGTTTCATTTGGAATTGAGTAGTGGGAGGTGTAGATTAGGTACCTGTTTGATTGCTGAACACAGTCACTAAACATGAACGTGTTAACTAACTTTGTATTCTATTTGATCCCTAGAGGATCACATTTTGGGGTTTGGTTGACGCCTGGTCGAATGTTTTGAGCTGATGTGCACATGTAGTTGAACTCGTATTTGCTTCGGACTATTACATGTACATTTTATTCACTTGAAAATGTGGTTGTAGTTCTGGGAAGTGTCAAATCATTCACTGGAGACAAGGTCACAAGGACGAATGCCGACCTTCGATTGGCACCATGGAGGTGCAACACAACAGTGATTTAGACGGGGAAGCGGTGCTTCATCGTGGTAATATTTAGATATACAATGACAATCTCTGTTGTTTCAAGAAGTTCATTAACGATGGGTGATGATGATAGAATTAACCCTTATGCAGGTGGAATAGGTGCACATACCAGTGCAACCTCACCCAGTACCATATCATGGGATGGCTTCACTTCATCTGGTACTGGAGCTGACACCTCTTCGGGTGAGATTCTTAATCATGTCAGTGTTGACAGAGCAGAGAAACCTCTTTTTGATGGTACTGCTCCTGATCTACTTGGAAATATGTCAGAGTATACTAATTTGGTAAATTGTCGAGATAACTTTTCACCTGCAAATAAGTTAGTTAAGATGAAATCCAGTCACAATGATAAAGAGGTAGAATCTGAATCAAAATTGGCCAAAGCTAAGATAGACATGTCTGCTGATGCTCAGCCTGCAAATTTTGCTGGTAAAAAGCCAACTAGAAGGGGTACTTCAATAGAAAAGGTAGTTACTGATGCCTTTAAGTCCAAGAGGTTGTCAACTAGTGACAGGGAAGATGAGCGTAAAGAGGGACCTTTATCAAATAGTGGTTCTAATGGCCGGCCATCTTCAACCACTGGAGGGTTACTGGATTCCAGTTATAGATCTGAAAAAGTTGACGGTTATCATGCCTTGCCTGCCAAAATTGGTAGTATCCCAAGCTTGCCGCTAAATGCTTGTAATGGTCTGAAGACATCCATGAAGAAAGTTGTGCAGCAGTTTAAATCCTCAAAACAGCTGAAATCCAATCTCTCAGGTCCTGAAAATGGGATTGCTGGAAAGTTCAAGGTTATACTCAATTTAGTATTGTTTCCTTTACCTAATAGTTTTCTCTTTCTTGGTCAGATACCAATTCTGTTATGATATTATATTGGCAGGTAATATTTCCATATGAGCTATTTGTGAAACTGTACTCCTACAACAATGTGGATCTTTGCCCATTTGGCCTGACAAATTGTGGGAACAGGTGATGTGGAGAGTTCTTTTGGCACAGAACATATTAAGAGAGAATTAAAATTATTTTTATGCTTAGAGTGTAATCGGTTTTAGCTTATGTATATCCTTGTATGAAGTCTCTTCTTTTGAAACTTTTATATTTTTCTAGTTAAGGACTTCAGGGAGGTTAAATGATTCACGCTTTTCCATTAATTAATTCAATTTGAGATCAATAGCTTTTCTAGCTAACTTTCTCTTAAAGGGTATTTCATTATGGGTTTCTCTTTTGTTTTGCTATCACACTTTGACGTCAGTGCTTACCTTGTAGACATGAAAGCATATACGAATGTTCTTCTGAACTGTTTTTTCCTTGGGTTTCTCAGCTGTTATGCTAATGCTGTGCTACAGTGTTTAGCATTTACTCAGCCTCTTACTTCGTATCTTCTTCAAGGACTCCATTCTAGAGCATGTAAGTCTCTATTCATAATGCTGTATATCTATGCATATAATGTTTATATCTGCAGCCAGTTTAGTTATCAGGGCCATGTGTTTAACCTCCTTTCAACCAACCATTTTATTCTGTATTCTAGGTCAAAAAAAGGACTGGTGCTTTATATGTGAATTTGAAATTCTGCTCCTGAAGGCAAGGGAAGGGAAGTCTTCACTGTCCCCGATTAGGATCTTATCCAGAATACATAAAATTGGAAGCCATCTTGGTCATGGGAAGGAAGAAGATGCTCATGAGTTTTTGAGGTAAGCCAGCTATACATTCAACCAAATGAATTTTCCTTGTAAGTTATGTTATATATTTCACTTTCAGATTTGTATAATGTGTTGACTTGCTAAAATGGCAGGTATGCAGTTGATACCATGCAATCTGTTTGCCTCAAGGAAGCTGGGGCTATTGGTCCTTTGGCAGAACAAACAACTCTAGTAGGCATGACCTTTGGAGGTCACCTTCGATCCAAGGTTTTACAGTTGCAAATATTTTGTCAAAATATATTATTTTTTGTGTAGATTTCATTGTCCCCTTACAAATGTAAAACCTTTTGGGATGTCATGATTGTGATTGTCAGATAAAGTGCATGAAGTGCCTCGGGAAAACTGAGCAATTTGAGCGGATGATGGATCTTACTGTCGAAATTGATGGGGCAATTGGAACTCTGGAAGAGGCTCTTGCACAATTTACTGCTACTGAAACTTTGGACGGAGATAATAGGTTCCATTGTAACAGGTTTGTATTTTGCTCGCATATTGCTTCTTTAGTGATTTAGTTGGTCAGCTTATAATAAAGGTCTCTATTATTATCAGTTCCCTTTATATGTTTTATTTGAAATCCCGAGATAAATATCAGGGCTTGCAGCTATCTTTTTGGCACACCTTGCTTGTTTTGAGCCGGGCTAATGGGGTTCACACACACACACACACACTCACACTCACACACACAAACGCACACATATAAATTATTCTCTTGTGTTGGTAAGAATTTTTCTTTTTCTATTTATCTGATACTTTTTATCCTTTTTTTGTATGTTCTCTCCAACTTTTGTATAGGTGTAAATCTTATGAGAAAGCCAGAAAGAAACTTACAGTTCTAGAGGCACCAAATATTCTTACAATAGTGTTGAAGCGATTTCAGGTAATTAATTCTTTTGCATTAATTTTAAACTGTGCTTAATCTATACCACGTTGTAGCGATTTTATCTGTGTTTTTTTTATGTTAATGCTTGCCTTATATCATCAATGGCTGCAGTCTCGAAACTTCGAGAAGCTGGATAAGTCAGTACGTTTTCCAGAGGTTCTCAACTTGTCACCATACATGGACAGAACAAGTGATAAATCTCCTTTGTACAATCTTTATGCCGTCGTTGTTCACCTGGATATTATGAATGCTGCATATTCAGGCCATTATATATGTTATGTAAAGAATAGTCAAGGCAACTGGTTCAAGATTAATGACAGCTCGGTATGTTCTCTGTACATTTCTGATTTTGCCGTTGGGCTCAACCTTATTTCTTTGTTTTGTGGGAAAACTTTCGCACTGTTCGAATCCATAGTTGCCTAAAGTTGATTATTATATTGGTCTGGGAAAGCATAACTCCAACATTTGGCCGGTGAGAGGCCATATGGAAGCTTCTAGTTATCATCTATGTGCATGAAATTGACCTGATTATTGGAAAAAAGAAAAAAACATTTGAAGAACGATGATTTTTAACTAGATATGTTTTTTTTTTTTATGTATTTTTAAACATATGCTCTTGTAGGTTGAACCCGTGGAATTAAAGAGGGTCTTATCTGAAGGCGCATACATGCTTCTTTATGCAAGGTAATATGCTTGATGATTCCAGTTTACAGCATATTTCTGCTCTTGTTTTGGCACAAACACCTTACGTTTTTGATGTTTCTAGGCGCTCTCCACGACCCCCACCCTTGGTAGGAAGTAACGCCCTTTCTCATGCTGGGACATCCAATAGAAGGAACTCGGAAGCAGTCCCTTCAAGCCTTACCAAGTCCAAGTTGAGATACACGGTTCCAAGTATGAATAGTTCTGCAGCACAACCAAAGTCTAGTAGAGAGTGGTACAGGATGAGTTTTGATGGTTCAAGCAATCAATCATTAGATCCAGATGATTGGAGATCTCATTCCATGTACAGAGTTCCTGCTATGGATTCATTAAGTGAGAGTTCATCGATTTTCAGCTCCTCGGATGCAAGTTCTTGTAGCACCGTGAGCACCAAGGACTCCTCCAGCAATGAAGATCTCTCTGATTACATATTTGGTCAAGTAGGAACAAATCCGTACAGCCAATTCAGGCGTTCATCAGACGTGGTTGCACCTTCCTTGTTTCCAAACTTTGATGTAGATATGAAAGGCCGTATAGAGGACTCAGAAGGCGGAGGAAACTCCACAATTTTGTGTAGTGACAGAAGTAGACATCGCAGGAAGTCAACCTCAGATTAATTGATAGCAGTAGCTAGCACTAGGGGAATTGACCAGCCGCAATTTTTATTGACCAGGCCAGCCCTTTGCTCTTTCCCGATGTAATCTATGTCTATTTGTATCGTTTACAAGAGCAGAGCAAACGGATGGAGAAAGATCAGCTCAAACATTTTACCGAGGTTTGAGCTGAGATGTAAGTAGAGAATATGATAAGGTCATTAAGGCATTACTAACTAATTCTAGCATAATGAAGAGAAATCAACCAATTCTTGTTATGGTTCTGTGTTTTCTTCACGATCTTGTTAATTGTCAATAGATGAGCTCTCTTTCGGGTTGACGATCTATGGAGCAGATTGTCAGATGGGAGAGGAAGACGCAGATGGAGGAGACTACAGTACTGCATTGTCACATGATTTTTTTTTTCTAAAAGTTAACGGAGTCAAGTGGCTGCTAACTTGCTCCTAAAGGATTAAGACCCAGCACATAACGAAAAGTATAATTCTGATTCAAGTGTGTTGGGTTTGATTTGATTCAGAGTAAGATGGAACAGTGAAGAAAGAAATCGGGATTGACAAAAGAATAAAGGAAACAAAGATTGCTGAGACGGGGAGAGAACCAAACTTTTGTTTAGACTACCGTTTACCACACGCCAGTTAGTGACTAGTCTTTCCTTGCTCGTCCGTGCTAAGCGTTTTTTGTGTTGTTTACATCTGTCAGCATTTTGATACACCCATACGTGGCTTGGTTGACACTTGAACTAGGCTTGATTGATGGCCTATTTTCGATTCTCTTTACACATATCTGAGGCCCTGAACTTTTTCTTTAAAACAGAGAGCTGCTTTCTCGTCCATTGTGCCATACTATTCGATCTAGAATTCGAGTTGCCCAAGCTCCAGAGAAACTGAGAAATAGCTCTTCATCGTTTGATATATCATAAACTGAAAGAGTACTTTCCCCTGTTGTTTTCGTTTCTATTCTGTTATCATTTTCTTCTAGAACGAGGCATACAAGGTACCTCCTTTGATTTCATTTGCTCTGATCAGTACCTAATTTTTGTTACTACCCAAATATCATCCCACGGCAAAAGAGGCATTGTTACCTGATATTAACATGTACTACATTCTTAATCTCTGGTTGCTCTACTTCATGTGTGCTTGATTTTCTCGTGTAATGTATTACGGCTCTCTATTTTTACTTGTTCAAGCTTATTAATTCTTATTCAAAAACTCTCTGTTGTTACTTGAACCTCCAGGTTTGTTGTAGGCCGGCCGGCTTGCAGTTAATTTGTTGGTTGCATCATCGAACTTTTAGTTTGATTGTTCATTTAGTCTACTTACTAAATTAGAAAAAGCAAGACCAACTAAATATAAGTATTGCCTTTAGATTTCCTAGTTTTCTTCCTTGAGTTGAATCTCATGATTTGCTTGATAGTATTCAACAGGCATGGATTCAATTCTTTCAAAAATTGCCGAGTACGTACTATGCGGACGCCGACGCCTACTCCGAATGCGTGAGGGAGACGGAGTACAAGCAGTACAAGTACATTCTTCTCCGGAACATTCTTTTCTACCGGAGGGGATCGAGTGTATCCACCGGAGACTCGTACCAGGATTTTCCGTCAAGGACGTCAACTGTGAGGCAAATCATGTATGAACTGAAGAATTCTAATGCTCACAGGATCGGGGTGTATGGAGTTGGAGGTGTGGGTAAAATTCTACTTGCCAAAGAAGTTTATAGGCAAGCTCGAGAAAATAAAATGTTATTTGATGATGTGGTTATTCTCCTAGATGTCAAGAAAAATCCAGTCGTGGAAGTAATTCAGAGCAAGATTGTTCGTCAGTTAGGTATGAAGATTATTGACAATGAGAATTTAGATGGAAGAGCAAATCGTCTATGTGCCAGGATACTAGACAAGAAGATTCTTGTGATTCTGGATGATGTTTGGGAACAAATTGACTTGGATGCTCTGGGACTTCCTAGTGTCCCTACTTGCAAGATATTTCTAACATCTGGAAGTAAAGAAGCATAATCTGATACAAAAATGCATTGAGGAGTTCCCACTAGACATTTTAACAAAAGAAGAGGCTTGGTTTCCAGGTCTTAAAGAAATCGTTGATATAGGAAGTGTATAACTCAAGTGTTGGTGCGGAAAGTTTTTGTAGAGGATTTTCTCACCCACTTCTTTTGACTGGAGCGGAAATGAAAGCTTTGTGGTTGAGAAATTGATCAGCAACGTTTGATTTTGTGTCTGGCAAGTCGGGCTTGAAAATGGAGTGGTACTTGCAAAAGGCACTCCGATGACTAAGTTAGCAATAGTTTGAGTTGTAGTGAGTGTTAATGGGGTTGATTGTTTACCTCGAATGTTTACTCCGCTAAGTATTTATATGCGAGCTCGAGCGAATATCCCAACTAGTGCATGTAGTGGTGTGCTTGGTCCACAAGTCATGCGTGAGTGGACTAATGACACCCCTCTTTGGACAATGTGAGAAAGTGTTTCCGCTTGCTTCAGACTCGAATGAGCTAATAACTTGCTGACCGATTCTGCCTCATTCGGATCCACTTTGAGAGGATTCTTCTTCGAAGAGATTGTGCCTCGAATAGATTGTATCTCAAAGGGGGTACCTCACTCGGATATTTCCTTGAGCAAATCTCTCCTCACTCAGATCCTCCTTGAAGGGTTCCGTCCTATCAAGATCCTCTTTGACAAGTTATTTCCTCCTCGACCAGATATTTCCGTCACGACCGGATATTTCCACCTCGACTAGATATTCCCTCCTCGACCAAATACTCCCGCCTCAACTGGATATACGTACTCTATGTCTTTCACGCAGGAAGTTTCAAAAAGAGAATCATAGAAAAAGTCAAACTTGGAGTCCCATAAACGTTCAAAATGAAAGTAAAAGTGAAGATTCTAATTGTTTGCTCTCCGAATGACCATGAAACCAGTAATTCTGGGTACAGGGTGTAACAATCACCCCACCTTATAAGAATTTCGTCCTTGAAATTTCCACATGCCAAACGAAATAATAGATGTACCCATCATAACAATCTCACTCAACAAAGTCTACAGGATCTGACAACCTAAAACTCTGATACCAGATATTTTCACCTCGATCAGATATTTCTATCTCAACTGGATATTTCCGCCTTGATTAGATATTTCCACCTCGACCAGATATTCCCTCCTCGACCAGATATTCCCTCCTCGACTGGATATTTCCACCTCGACCAGATATTTCCATCTCGACCGAATATTCCCACCTCGATCGAATATTTCCACCTCAACCAGATATCTCCTTTTGAGTTACTAAAATTATTCTCAAAGTTTTTCACCCTCACAATGCCCCATTTTCCTTTTGGTCTAAAATTTTAGAAAGAAAAATCTCTTGCACTCGTTATCGAACTTCACTAACATTATTCATGTTTTTCCCCCAGCTGTTGTGTTGGATTTTACATTGCTTGTCTTTGCGCGATTCGCCTTTGCATGATCCTCATGATAAGACCTTCAACATAATCTGTCTTGACATGATTCTCCTATGTGCCCCCTTTTCCTTTCTGCACGAGGTGCAAACACCGAAAGGTAACCAATTTTACCTTGCGCACCACTGGTTCATCAAATTCATTTGATGGTTTTTGAATGAAACAAGTCTTTGCATGCCCGCGAGGACACTTATTTTATGACTACGAGGATACGTTTTATGTCTGTGAGGAAACTTGTATTATGTCTGCGAGGACACTTGTATTACGCCGCCTCCAAAGAGAGTATTGTTTTAAATCTGCGAGTACACATTCTGATTAATATCGTGTAATCGTGAGAACACGGTCTGTTTAATGTCACGTGAACACAGTCTGTTTTAATGTTGCGACTTGGGAGGACATGTTCCGTTTGATGTCGCGAGAACACGTTCTATTTATTATGGCGAGGGCTCTGACGGTTTAAAGTTGCGAGGATTGATTTTATTTAATGTCTCGGGGACTAATGGTTTAAAGTCGTGAGGATTGATTCTACTTAATGTCACAAGGACTGATTTTGTTTCATGTCTCAGACTAACGGCTTAATGTCACGAGAACTGATTATGTTTATTGTCGCGAGGGCTGATTTTATTTAATGTTGCAAGGACTGATTCTGTTTAATGTCATAAGGACTAACGGTTTAATGTCGCAAGGACTAATTCCGTTTAATGTCGTAAGAAATAATGGTTTAATGTCGCGAGGATTGATTCTTTTAATGTCGCGAGGACTAATTCTGTTTAATGTCGCGAGGACTAACGGTTTAATGTTGCGAGGACTAATTTTGTTTGATGTCGCGAGGACTAATGGTTTAATGTTGCGAGGACTAATTTTGTTTGATGTCGTGAGGACTAACGGTTTAATGTCGCGATGACTGATTGATATGAGCATAAAATGAGACGATTATATTGTTTAATCCTTACATTTTATTTAGCTATTTCTTTTACTTTGTTATTTTTTTAGGTATTTTGTGAAGCAATTTAAGAGAAAATGGAGGTTTAATGGAACAATAAAGTCAGCAAACATGAAGTACAGATTCAAAGGATGAGGTTTGATCACTCATTTGGTAAAATATTATAAAGGAAGCTCATGAAAATTAACGTGCAAAACAGTTGCTGCAAAACTGAAAACTGGAAGTTCAAAATTAGCTCCTTGGATTGAGTTTTGGAGTGCTTTTCTTGCAACTTTTCGAGGGGACCCTTGCAGTTACTTGAATACAAGATAGTACAACAGGAGCCCAAGATCTGGTCAGAAACGTCATTGAAGCAGCATGAATTCATGGTCAAAGTAGGCTTCTCGAGAAGCCAGAAACCGGCAGCTTTTCAGATAGCATTTTGGGAGATCTTTTCCGTGACCTTATTGGAAGTTTTACTCAAAGGTGATTGATCATTCTAGAAGACATGATATCATAGAGCATAGAGGAGTCAAGAACCATCCAGAAACATGGCGGCAACAAGTCAATCCTAGTCCAAGAAAGAAGCTTGAAGAGAAGAAATCAAATACTATTCCAACTAGGGAAATTGGTAGCAATGCTGTGCAATTTTGGAAGGTCTATGATGCCATAAACATCAAGGAAAAGTCTTTGAAGAATTCTACAAGATTACAACTTGGTTTTTATGACTTGGAATTAATTTATTAATTCCAATTTTGTACACTAATCAAAGAAAACCTCAAGTAACTAAGGAAGCAAATTACAAGCAAAGTTGGGGAAGGAAAGTAGGGCTTGGTGTCTCCTATAAATAGAGGCCTTTACAACACAATTCAACACACCCACCTTACAAAGCTTTCTCTTCCATAAAATCCCTAGTTCACAAGTCTTGAAATCCGATTCTTCCAAGAGCAAGCCATGCACTTCCATCAACCATCATTAACATCTATAGCTGTGATCTTGCACCTTGAAAGAGTTCTTGCGTCCAAGGCATCCCAAAAAGTAGTCGTGGCCTTCACCTCCTGTTTTACACTTTTTACAATTTTACTCTTCTTGTAAAACAATTTTATATGTTTTTATTTGTTGATTTCAAAACTATGTGTGGCTAGTTTTTTTTTTTTTGTTAGGGGTAAGGTTTGAAGCCCCTTATTATGTGATAAACTCTTTCTTATGTTATTCTAGTTTTAAAAACTTGGTTTGTGAGAGTGATTGTTTGATTCTGCTTGACATGAAAACTTTTATATGTTTATGTTCTTTAGATTGGAGCTAGGACTTAGAAACAATTCACCTACTCGTCTGCTTTTCTCTGTTCACAAGGAGTAAAGGCTTTGGATAAAAGTTGATGTTACAAACAATTAGAAGAGCATGCTAGCAGATAGGCGTTCTACACTAGGATGCAACTCTATAATGAATCAAACTTCTATATGTGCTTAATGCTTTAAACATGTTGACACTAATTGTCTTGTTGATAGTATACCATTCTATACATTGATTGCATGTTTGATAGACATAGCCATTGTTTGTTCACGTAGTCTAAGTAATTAAGGGTAGTAAAAAAGACATGATATGCTCCGACTTGTTTCTTGATTGATTTTTGTTTCACAACCTTAGTAATTGGAACTAGGATACATAACTTGTTTTGAGTACAATTGGTGGTGGAAAACTGAGCTTCTAACATCTTCATCCCTTGATCTTTTCAAAACCAAAAATTGAATTTTTTTTTGTTTTTCTTTTATTTCGTTAAAACCAAAAACCCCAAAAACATTGTTTTCGTTTTTAGGTTTTCTTTTTCCTTAGATTTCGTCATCTTTTCTCCTCTTCCCCTTTCTTACGTTTTTGATTTCCTCTAGTTTGTTTTTGTTTGTTATTTGTTTTGTGTGTTAGTTAGTTTAATTTAGTTTTTCTTTATCTTGTGTGATAAAATTTGTTACACTTAATCTCTGGCATCGAACGATCCTTGCTTATATTGCTAATGATTACATCTTGTAGGGTTAAGTTAAGCGTTTGATTTTAGTGTATAACTGATTCTGTTCAATGTCGCGATGACTATTGATTTTATGTCGCGAGGACTGATAATTTTGAATTGTCAAAAGAAAAATTTATTCCATGAAATGCTTATTACATACAAAAATATAAACAAAAATATAAAATATAAGGGAAATACAACGAGGTAGAATCACTGTCCATCACAAATAATGACGCTGCCTTTTATTGAAAACCGAAATGCAATTAAAAGCTGAAAATAATTTAATCTTCATAATGTTCGAGGCGATCGCCCTCGGTATGCTTCTTTCTCTTGATTTCCATGGTGTAAAGCTTTCTCAATATAAGTCGATCTCGTTGGACAGAGGTTATGTTGTTTCCTTCGGTGGATAGGAACTTCAACACTTGATATCTGGTCAAAGCTTCCGCTTCCATCTTGTGCATCCAATCTCTTCCTAGAATTACGTTGTATGAGGATGGCTTGTCAATGACGACAAATTCAATCTCAACTGTTTTTCACGTTGTGGTCACCAACATTGTGATCACCCCTACCGGTCATGTTTCAGTCCCCTCGAAAGCTGTAAGTGGCACCTAGCTGGGTCTGATATAACTGTCGTCAAGCTTGAGCTGCATGAATGCGGCTAGGAACATCACCTCAGCACTGCTTTCTTCGTTGACCATCATCCTTCTCATAAGCCAGTTGGCGACCTGCTCGGAGATTAGCAATGCTTCTTGGTGCGGGAATTGGACACCGACTACATCTTGTTTGGAGAAGCTTATCACTGGTTCGTTGTATGGTAGTGCCTCTTCATTCACTTCTCTTTCAACTTTGCAGATTCTCCTGATTTTCTCTGCCTGCCTGATTTCTGATCATAATCTAGTTTCGTCCTCTCCTGGAGAAAGCGGTATTCCATGAATAGTTAGTATTTCGTATATCGGCCCGTTCTTGGGGGGAGTCGTATTAACCGGCGGGGTTGGATTGATTTTCTCCTTACCCTGGATTCTGTATTGGAGGAGTTTTCCTTGCTTCATTGGGTCCTCGATTTGATGCCTTAGGCTCCGGCACTGATTGTTAGTGTGGGAGTACTCTTCGTGGAATTCGCAGTATCGCAATCAGTCTCGTTTTGTTGGGTTTGTTGGCATCAGTGGAGGGTTTGTGTATATGCCTTCGTGCTTGTGAGCAAGTAGGATTGCTGCTGGAGTTATCGTGAACCTGGTCTGTTTGAAATACTCGCCCATTCGTGATTTGTTCTCGTCGCCAGTTTTGGTTCCATTGCTTATTTTGTTCTGCTCGAACTTCGAACGGTTCTTCCTACGCCCGAGATGCGATTACCACTATGCTTCTGGCGGCATGTGCTGCTTCTATTTCTTCAAGCCTGATTTCTCTTACTATCCGCGTTTAGACCTCACTCATTTTCTTACCAGATCCTTATATTTCTGTGAGCTGGAAAGGAGTCACTCACGGAATGCCACCACTAGGTATTCAGACGTGCACCCATCTGTTTGTGTTTGCTCGGCCCGAAAATGGTCATAAAACATCTTAAGTCTTTCTCCCACTTTCTGTTCACCATGAATAAGGCTGCCATGTTTTATTGCGTTTTCTATTGCAGAAGTATTATATAAGAGATAAAAGACTCCCTCAGTGGTTTGAAATTGAAGATGGATCTGGGTTTTAGGTCGTGGAACCATGTTCCTGCTTCGCCAATTAGGCTCGAGGGAAAAAACTTGCAGAAAAGTCTCTCGTCATTTGTCTTCGTGGTCATCTGCTGCATAAACTTCTTGAGGTGAATGAAGGAATGGATGGATTTCAAAACTTTTTAATTAGTGCGGAATTAGTTTAACCATTAAACTACTAACTAAACATAAAATCCATTCCTTTAACCCATGATCTTGGCTTATTGTGATATGTATATAAACATAGCATGCATAGTAAGGAAGAACAAAGAGGTAGTTTATGTTCTACTCACCCTTGGAGCGTGATTTTAATCTGATCCAAGTGAACCACCAAAGTTCCTCTCCTTGATCTCTCCTTGTGTGTGTTTCCTCCACCTTGAAGCACCTTGAATTAAGAACTCCTTCTTGTGCTTGTAATATTCTCCTTGATGTAACAAGTAGAGCCACAAAAGGATATGGCCTCTAAGGATCTTCACCAAGTGAATCAAGAGATGAAGAAAGATGAAAGAAAAGAAGAAATTATGCAAGTGTTCTTCTTTCCTTTAATTTTGTAATGGACCAAGGGAGAACTCTCTCTCTCTCTCTCTCAAATCTGAAAATAATAGTGTGGAGACACACTTATTATTATGTCCATGCTTTCACTTTTATATAATAGGAAATAAATCCAATTACTAAAAGAAAAATATTGACTTTCATAAAGCCAATATATTGGCTGGTCCATACATTCTATTGGGCACTAAAAATGTGTCTTGGGCTTTCATTTAAATCTCATTTAGTGAAGCCCAAGTCCACACCAAAAAACCCGACAATCGTTTAGGCCCAATAGGTTCGGTTTTACCCGAAACTCCTAATTATGTTCAAATAATAAATCTAATTAATTATTTGGTCATAACCAACTCTTGTTTAATCTTCTTCATATACAATCTCAAGGATCCACTTATATGGTGTGCGATCTCTTAGGTTCTAATTAACAAAGCAGTGAAGTTTATAGAAACCATTCTATTTTGTTTACGAATCAAAAACTCCATTTTTGATTCTCCCTTGTTATTAGGATTATAAATGTTTATTAATCCTCGGGGACTTCACAAGTCATGAGTGACGTCTTGCAACATATCATGACTACCCTAGTTAATGTAGAATGACAAAGAACCTATTTAATTGGAATTACAATACAATACGGTCCTTCTCTAACACGATGTTCTAAATCACATTATTGGGGTATGGAATTGATATGTCAACCCCGTAATGTGATTTTCATTCTTATGTGATTCTTAGAATGTGATTAGAAACTCCTTTTTAATCTCATTCATTGCTTTGGCCAAAGACTCATTGAATCACATCTTTGAACATACACCTTATTTACTTAAGGATAGAGATTCCTTGTTGTACACTCACATGTCTCCATGACCGAATTGATTATACCAATGAATGCATCTATTATATCCATTAAGGGACACAATATTATTGCATCATCAAGAGATAATCCATTCACTCATAAGACAACTATGGTGTCTCAGGTCAAAGGACTAATTTGTATTATTGCAATTTAGAGTTCAAGTTTGACATGTAAGTAAGACTCCATACAAGAACTCTAATGATCGCGTTCAGTGTACTCTTTAAGTTAAGAGCACCCACATACTTGTATTAGTGTCTCCACACAAATGACAAGAGACATATCATCCTCCATATTGAGCATACATAGTATGTGCTAGTCTTTCCGGATTATCAATGTCCAAGTGATAATCCTATGACTAGGAACCTTTTAGGATAAGAGTGTGAAAGAGTAAAGGTCTCACACATCTAACTCTTTAGATTACTTTCTCTTTAAATCATATTCCTTGGACCTTATTCAATCAAATATTAAATATAAGCAATGAACAATAAACTTGCCCTTTTGATTAATAATAATTACAATGATCATTACATCAAAATGATTGTTTTAGGACACAATTCCTTCAATCTCCCACTTGTACTAAACCCAATCACCCATGAAACGTACACCCATCTTCTCAAGATGTTGTTCTAGCTTTGCTTGTGATAAAGGCTTAGTGAATGGATCTGATATGTTATCAACAGATGCTACTTTGAGAATGTTAACGTCTCCACGATTAACAATCTCCCTTATGATATGGAAACGTCTTTCGATGTGTTTGGATTTTTGATGAGACCTTGGTTCCTTGGCTTGAGCAATTGCCCCATTGTTGTCACAATAAAGTGGAATCGGTGACTCAATGGTAGGAACAACATCAAGTTCAGTGATGAACTTTTTCATCCAAACTGCTTCCTTTGCAGCCTCTGCAGCTGCAATGTATTCTACCTCAGTAGTGGAATCTGCAGTAACGCTTTGTTTGCAGCTTCTCCAATTTACTGCACCTCCATTCAAGGTGAAGACAAACCCTGATGTGGATTTTCTGTCATTCACATCAGATTGAAAATCTGAGTCTGTGTATGCTTCCACTTGCAACTCTGATTGCAAATCACCACCTCCATAAACGAGGAATAAATCTTTAGTCCATCTCAAGTACTTAAGGATATTCTTAACAACATTCCAGTGTTCTAAACCTGGATTGGACTGATATCGACTAGTTATGCTTACGCCATAACTGATATCAGGTCTTGTGCATAGCATCGCATACATGAGGCTCCCTATTGCAGATGCATATGGGATCTTGCTCATCTTTTGCACTTCCTCAATCGTTTGTGGGCACATTTTCTTAGAAAGGTGAATGCCATGTCTGACAGGTAGAAAACCCCTCCTAGATTGTTCCATGTGAAATCTATTCAGCACTTTGTCTATGTACAAGGATTGAGATAATCCAATTAATCTTTTTGATCTGTCTCTATAGATCTTTATTCCTAGTACATAAGCAGCTTCTCCAAGATCCTTCATAAGGAAGGTCTTGGACAACCAAACTTTAATTGAAGATAACATTCCTACATCATTCCCAAAGAGTAGGATGTCATCTACATAAAGTACAAGGAACACAACAGCCACTACTAGGAAGAGTACTTTTAATGACATTTTTTTTATGGCATTTTATGAAAAACGTCATGAAAAGTACATTCAATGACGTTTTTTTACTGAAACGTCATTGTTTATTTGATACCAAAATTTTATCTTATGGTTGACATTCTTATCTGGATTTCTTGTTAACACTTGAGCAGGTTTGTAGAGAAAACAACAACCATGGGCCATATGATATACATATTTGCTTGTTACTTATATGATGATTTTGATATGAAATCATACAATTCTGTGTAGTCGAGGAATAGAAGTGTATAATGAAATAATGCATTTAATCTTTTTGTTGGGTGACTAACTCTGCATTTTTCTTGATACAGGTTGTTGATGATGTACATCCTTTAACAATATATGATTCCTGAAGATTGTCTGAGGTTGGCTCTGATCATTTTTGTTACTGGTATTCATTATTAACACTTAGAAATATTCTGGACATATACTTTTAAGACAATACTTTGGACTTATGAAATAGCAGTGCATGTTACCTCTTATTTAGCTTTACTTTTAACATTGACAAGTTCTGTAATTCTTCTCTTTTATCATTTTTGCAGTTCAGAGAATGACTTGCCTGCAGCCATGACGGAATTGATATGGATAATAACGCAGCAGTTGCTAATCTCCATCACTTCCATATACTGTGGTTTAGCTACCCTTCTGTAATCTTTCTGTCTTTTCTTTATCTTAGCTAACATATGCGTGAATTTGTAGAGGAACAATAAAATTTGCATTATGGAGTATTGTAGAGTGGGTATTTTATGTTTTATTAATTCAAATGTACATAGCATTAGAATTTTGTCATTGTAATGTGTAATATTTTTTGCCAATAGGACAATTAATTTTTTGCAATTAATCAAAAAATCAATATATATAATTTTTTTTTTAAAAACTGAAAAAAATTTGATGGCGTTTCTAAAATGCCATGGAATACATTTGATGGCGTTTTCAAAATGTCATGGAATACATTTGATGGCGTTTTGAAAACGCCATGGAATAAAATTTGATGGCGTTTTTAAAACGCCATGAAATACGTACATTTGATGACGTTTTCAAAACGCCATGGAATACATTTGATGACGTTTCTAAAACGCCATCAATCTGTTTAGGAAAAGACGGCACCGGTATTTACGGCGTCTGGGGATTCAACGCCATGAAATACATTTAATGACGTTTTTCAAACGCCATTAATCTATTTCTGTGTAGTAGTGAGCACTCCCACTGACCTTCTTGTAAACACACGGTTCATCCATGTTTTGTGTGAAACCAAAAGATTTGACTGCATCATCAAAACGGATGTTCCAACTCCTTGAAGCTTGCTTGAGTCCATAGATGGACCTATGAAGCTTACACACTTTATGAATGTCATCTTTAAACGCAAAGCCTTCAGGTTGATCCATATAAAGCTCTTCCTCAAGGTTGCCATTCAGAAAGGCAGTCTTTACGTCCATTTGCCATATCTCATAATCATAGTGAGCAGCTATAGCAAATAATATCCGAATGGATTTAACCATGGCAACAGGAGAGAACGTATCTTCATAGTCAATGCCCTCTCTTTGCTTATAGCCCTTTGCCACCAACCTAGCTTTGTAGGTTTCTATTTTACCATCTGAGCCTATCTTTTTCTTGAAGACCCATTTGTTTCCAATTGGTCTAATACCAGGTGGAGGGTCAACGAGAGTCCAGACTTGATTGTTATACATAGAGTCAATCTCGGATTCCATGGCTTCTTGCCATTTCTTTGAGTCAATGTTTGACATTGCTTCATTATAACTAGAAGGATCATGCAGGTTTTCATTGTCACCAAGGAGATTTAACTCCCCAAGGCTTTCATGACACAAACCATACCTCTTGGGAGGTATCCGGATCCTACTAGATATTCTTGGAGTTTGTGTTATAGTTGGTTCAGGAAGTTGTTCAACGGGAAATGAAGTGTTAGTTTGTGGCTTGTTGGACACTTCCTTGAGTTCTACCATTTGCTCAACATTTCCATCAAGGACGTAGTCCCTTTCAAGGAAAGTGGCATTCCTGCTAACAAACACCTTTTGTTCTTCAGGTTGATAGAAATAATATCCTAAACTATCTTTAGGATATCCCACAAATAAACACTTGCTTGATCTAGCTTCAAGCTTGCCTGCTTCTAGTCTTTTGACATAAGCTGGACAACCCCAAATCTTAATATGATTGAGACTTGGTTTCTTCCCATGCCACATCTCATATGGTGTAAGAGGGACGGACTTGGTAGGCACTCTATTCAACAAATAAATTGCTGTTTGAAGTGCATATCCCCAAAAGGATATAGGTAAATCAGTATAGCTCATCATGGAACGAACCATGTCTAACAAAGTTCGATTTCTCCTTTCAGAGACACCATTGAGTTGTGGTGTTCCAGGAGGAGCTAATGAAGAAAAAATGCCTTCTTGTTTGAGATAATCAATAAACTCATTGCTTAAGTATTCACCTCCTCGATCGGATCTTAGAGCCTTAATACTTCTGTCGGTTTGTTTCTCAACTTCATTCTTAAATTCTTTGAACTTTTCAAAGGCTTCAGATTTGTGCTTCATAAGGTATATATAACCAAATCGAGAGTAGTCATCGGTAAAGGTTATGAAGTATGAGAATCCACCTCTACTAATAGTGGACATAGGACCGCAAACATCTGTATGTATTAGGCCTAGGAGTTCATTAACTCTTGTTCTTTGTCCACTAAAATGAGACTTGGTCATTTTGCCTTTTAGACAAGATTCACAAGTAGGCATGGGATCAGATCCTAACGACTCTAAATATCCATTTTTGGATAATTTGTGAATTCTATCTTGGCTAATATGACCAAGTTTAAGGTGCCACATCTTAATGGGGTTAACCGTTTCTCGAGATCTCTTAGATCCCAAAGCATTTTCCTTCATACAGTTAATACTACCATCTAAAGCTAGATGAAAGAGACCATCAATAATATTAGCATGACATATCACACGTTCATTAATAGATACAAAACCACTTAGTTTATCAAAAACTACTCTATAACCATCCTTCAAAAGCATGGAGATGGAGATAAGGTTCTTTATACATATAGGAAGATAAAGACAATTATTTAACTCCAATGTATCTCCTGATGGTAACTTCAAAATATAAGTCCCCACGGCTTTGGCGTCAACTCTTGTGCCATTTCCTACACGTAGGGTGATTTCTCCAGCTTTAAGCTTCCTTGCTCCCACTCAGTCCTGCAACGAAGTGCAAACATAGTGAGATGAACCTGAATCAATTATCCAAGTGGAAGTATTATTAACTGTAAATATTGATTCAATCACATTGATCATACCTTTTGTTGAAGACTTATTCTTCAAGGATGCAAGATAAGCTTTGCAATTCTTCTTCCAGTGCCCATCTTTGTTGCAAAAGAAATAAATACCTTTTGGTTCCTTTTGTTCCTTCTTCTTCTTCTTTTGGACTGCTCCCTTAGGCTTTATCACTTGTTTCTTCTTCCCTTTGCCCTTACCTTTGGACTTACTGGATGAAGAAGAAGCGACAAAGGCCACACTCCCACTCTCTTTCTTGATTTGCTTCTTAGCTGTTACCAGCATATTGAGAAGATCAAAAAGGGTATGATCCATTTGTTGCATATTATAGTTCATTATGAACTGAGAAAATGAATCATCTAGGGAGGTTAGAAGAAGATATTGAGCTAGCTCCGCATCAAGTGCAAATCCAAGGTCTTGAATTTGCTCAATAAGGCCTATCATTTTTAGACCATGTTGATGCACAGGTGCACCCCTCACTTGTTTTGTCTTGACAAGCTCATTGACTACTGTGAAGTGCACATTTCTATTTCTTTCACCAAACAATTCAGTGAGATGGAGTAATATAGAACTGGCGCTATCCATATTCTCATGTTACTTCTGAAGTTGTGAGTTCATGGATGCAAGCATAACACATTTAGCTTGAGTGTCATCATCCTTATGCTTTTGATAAGCAACACGTTGCTCATCGGTTGCATCTTGAGCCAAAGGAGTGTGAGGGGGTGCATTTTGTAAGACATAAGCGATCTTATCGAATGTCAATACAATTTTCAAATTGCGGAGCCAGTCATTAAAGTTTGGGCCCTCAAGACGATTTTCATTGAGAATTTTGGTGCTAGGATGTCCTGACATATTGCAATCTACATAACATAAAATAAAATAAATGAGATTGATTTTAAAAACAAGTGACTCGGGTCTTAAGAATCAAATGGCATCCTCTCACTATTTTAACAAATTCCAAATCCCTCAAGGAATTCGAGAGCATAAACTAAAACTCCTAGTGAGTATGGAAGACTCATTTTCATTAAGCCAACCGCATCATAATGGAACTATAGGTCAACTTAATTTCCATGAGAGGATACTCTTATCCAATCACATCAAATGTGAATATCCATAACTTTGGCCTCTAAAGTAAGTAAGTCTCACCATAATAGGATATTAATAAATTACTCTAGTTAAGCTATACCCATCATCTCATGTAAGTATAGAGATCAAAAATTAAATCTCATCATAATAGAATATTGACCAAGATTTGTCCCTACCTTACAACATCAAATGTTGAATAACCTCTGTTTAACCCTCCTAGCAAGAAATACCTCCGTTCGGAATGATATTCACATGCAAGAACATCTAATAGGAGATTACAATGTTGGAAGGCCACAAAGAAGCATTCATAATGTCTTCTTCGTTTTTCAACTTAATATCACTTTGAGGGAATTTTAAGGTCTCATCTTTAATAATCTCATTAATAACAATCACATTGCATTTGCTTTGATCCTAATGCAATCACACATTCATTATACTTGATCTATAATAAAATACTCCCATTAATTTTTTTCAGAAAACAATTTGATTTCATCAAAAACATTTTTCAAATGGAATCATGGGAAGTATAAAATTACTTGATCAAGTGCAATGAACGTGCAATTATAATAGGTCACATAGGATGATTATGGACTTGTTGTTTGATCCAACATGAGCCAATATGTTGGATCAAGGTCATGTTTGGGTGGTTGATTTTAATTACGCGTAATGATTACGAAAATTAAATAACTAAGCTAAGCTATTACACTTTGCACTTGAACTTCTTTCAAGGCTAGATGACTTCAAACTTCTTCTTTGGATCATCCTCATGTGCATCCATCTTCGATTACAAGAGTGGATAAGGGGCATACAAGCTCCCATTTAAATTTAATCAAACTTGAATAAATTAAATAAACTACTTAGTTACACAACCAAATGAATTAATTAAATTAATTACATAACCCAAATGAATTAACTACTTTAATTACATAACCACATTCATTCAAAATGAATAGTCGGCCAATCACATGCTCAATTATATTAGGCCATAGTCCATAATCATCCTTTAATTAACCAAGATTAATAAGGTTAATTAAACAAGCATAATTAACTCCATCAAAATAAGTTAACCACTAAATTACTTTAATTTATTGCAAGTAAATTAGTTGAGTGATTTAGGGGATGATGTCTTACATCATGCATCACTAACTTTTGGTGAGTAATTTAGGGGATGATGCCTCACATCACTTTTGATGAGTTATTTAGGGGATGATGTTTTACATCATGCATCACCAACTTTTGGTGAGTGATTTAGGGGATGATGTTTTACATCATGATTCACCAACTTTTGGTGAGTGATTTAGGGAGACATGTCTTTTATCTCATTCCAACTTTTGGTGGGTAATTTAGAGAAACTAATAGTAAAGATGACTAACTCTACCAACTATTTGGTGAGGGAATCATGGAAATGATTTTATGTCATCACTAACTATTGGATAAATTTCAATTCATGAATTTATGCATCAAAAGTGAGAGCAAACACCATGAAAAATTAGCTAGTTCATAACTAGTTTAAACATGTTCCAAAGCTGGAAATAAAATTCCAGCTTTGTGTTCTTCCATTGAACATTTGTTTACTTCATCTTTGAAGCCAAAAATCATGCATACCCTAAAGCATATATAATCTAATATGTTTCTAAGATTAACACCTTAATTAAGAAACATATAGAATCCCTTAATACATATCTTATATGCATCAAAGTTTCCTAAAACTTAAACCACTTCTTACATGTAATTTCTAGAAACCTTTCTTGCTATCATAAAATCTACCTTACATCACATGCTTCATAACTTTTATGATAAAGCAAATTTTATGATCTAAATTACATATTACTCTAAGCTTAAGAAAATCACATCAACCAATATACTTAGCCATGTTTATAACATACCAAAATTAAGCCAATGGCTCTGATACCAATTGAAGGAATGGATGGATTTCAAAACTTTTTAATTACTGCGGAATTAGTTTAACCATTAAACTACTAACTAAACATAAAATCCATTCCTTTAACCCATGATCTTGGCTTATTGTGATATGTATATAAACATAGCATGCATAGTAAGGAAGAACAAAGAGGTAGTTTATGTTCTACTCACCCTTAGAGCGTGATTTTAATCCGATCCAAGTGAACCACCAAAGTTCCTCTCCTTGATCTCTCCTTGTGTGTGTTTCCTCCACCTTGAAGCACCTTGAATTAAGAACTCCTTCTTGTGCTTGTAATATTCTCCTTGATGTAACAAGTAGAGCCACAAAAGGATATGGCCTCTAAGGATCTTCACCAAGTGAATCAAGAGATGAAGAAAGATGAAAGAAAAGAAGAAATTATGCAAGTGTTCTTCTTTCCTTTAATTTTGTAATGGACCAAGGGAGAACTCTCTCTCTCTCTCTCAAATCTGAAAATAATAGTGTGGAGACACACTTATTATTATATCCATGCTTTCACTTTTATATAATAGGAAATAAATCCAATTACTAAAAGAAAAATATTGACTTTCATAAAGCCAATATATTGGCTGGTCCATACATTCTATTGGGCACTAAAAATGTGTCTTGGGCTTTCATTTAAATCTCATTTAGTGAAGCCCAAGTCCACACCAAAAAACCCGACAATCGTTTAGGCCCAATAGGTTCGGTTTTACCCGAAACTCCTAATTATGTTCAAATAATAAATCTAATTAATTATTTGGTCATAACCAACTCTTGTTTAATCTTCTTCATATACAATCTCAAGGATCCACTTATATGGTGTGCGATCTCTTAGGTTCTAATTAACAAAGCAGTGAAGTTTATAGAAACCATTCTATTTTGTTTACGAATCAAAAACTCCATTTTTGATTCTCCCTTGTTATTAGGATTATAAATGTTTATTAATCCTCGGGGACTTCACAAGTCATGAGTGACGTCTTGCAACATATCATGACTACCCTAGTTAATGTAGAATGACAAAGAACCTATTTAATTGGAATTACAATACAATACGGTCCTTCTCTAACACGATGTTCTAAATCACATTATTGGGGTATGGAATTGATATGTCAACCCCGTAATGTGATTTTCATTCTTATGTGATTCTTAGAATGTGATTAGAAACTCCTTTTTAATCTCATTCATTGCTTTGGCCAAAGACTCATTGAATCACATCTTTGAACATACACCTTATTTACTTAAGGATAGAGATTCCTTGTTGTACACTCACATGTCTCCATGACCGAATTGATTATACCAATGAATGCATCTATTATATCCATTAAGGGACACAATATTATTGCATCATCAAGAGATAATCCATTCACTCATAAGACAACTATGGTGTCTCAGGTCAAAGGACTAATTTGTATTATTGCAATTTAGAGTTCAAGTTTGACATGTAAGTAAGACTCCATACAAGAACTCTAATGATCGCGTTCAGTGTACTCTTTAAGTTAAGAGCACCCACATACTTGTATTAGTGTCTCCACACAAATGACAAGAGACATATCATCCTCCATATTGAGCATACATAGTATGTGCTAGTCTTTCCGGATTATCAATGTCCAAGTGATAATCCTATGACTAGGAACCTTTTAGGATAAGAGTGTGAAAGAGTAAAGGTCTCACACATCTAACTCTTTAGATTACTTTCTCTTTAACTCATATTCCTTGGACCTTGTTCAATCAAATATTAAATATAAGCAATGAACAATAAACTTGCCCTTTTGATTAATAATAATTACAATGATCATTACATCAAAATGATTGTTTTAGGACACAATTCCTTCAGTGAACTACCGAGGCAGTGGTTCTGTCGTATTGTTAGAAAACGGGCGTCATGAACTTGCGTTGTTTTTCCACGCTGAGAATCTCCTCGATGAATGAGAACTTCCCTATTTCCTTGTAGCGGCCGCGGTCAATTCTCCGGGAATAGCATTTCGTACTTCTTTCAGCATTTTCTCTATCTGAGACCTCCAGCTCATCTTTA
This sequence comes from Rosa rugosa, assembly GCF_958449725.1. Classification (NCBI taxonomy): domain Eukaryota; kingdom Viridiplantae; phylum Streptophyta; class Magnoliopsida; order Rosales; family Rosaceae; genus Rosa; species Rosa rugosa. The sequence continues at coordinate 20,828,337 of NC_084820.1, read as the reverse complement.
ACTCTTTTGGTTTTCTTTTGGTCGTTCTCTGGCGCGGATCCTGAACTTCCTCATGCTGAATTTTCGGAGCCTCCACGAGTAGATTTCTTGATGCCCTCCTCTTCTATTTCTTCATCGCTTGAATCTTCAATTGGTTCTTGTTCACTTTCCTACCACTTTTGTTTACAGGTTTCTCAGAGCACCTTTTTTTTGTTTTTTTTTCGCAGCTGAGCGAGTTCCTTCTCCATCTTCATCTTTTCGAGAATGTTCACATTCTGGTCGTTTCGCGATCCACTCGATCCAATCTCGTCGGGTGGATCTAGATTGAGGTCTGGATGCCTAGAGCCCAAGACCTCATAATTCCAGACCGTTGTTTCCATGTGGTCTCCTACAACTTTGAGGTATGTTTCATAATTGATTGACCCGATTACTTGTTCCTGGAATACCTCTCTTTTGGAGTGTTTCCAGCTTGTTCAAGTGGGTGTCCAACCCGGATTTTGCTGTTCATCTTCGGTTTGTCTACGGGCTCGGATGTTTCTCTCCTCTTTTCAAAGCTATATGGTTGTTCTTACTCCCGCAACTTCTGTGAAGGCAACAAACCGGCGCAACGGTTGTCTCGTTGGGGGTTCATCTTATTTTCCCATTACTGTTGTTGATCATTCTCCCGTCTCTTCTAGAGGATGTTTCGTTTCAAGATTGTAACCAACTTTTATGATTAATGCATTTTCATCGTTTCTTCTAAAAAAAAATAATAAAAATTTAGAGATGAAAGAAGTACGTCAAATAGCCAAAAAATGACAATCCTTAATGCAGACATGAAAATAAAGAAACAAAAGCACACTTCTTTATAGAACAACTGGATGGTATCTAAAATAACGGTGGAAGAGAGCTACATCGGCCTATTTTACGTAATTAGTTCTACATATTTAACGCGGCTAGCAAGTTTTCCCTTAACATCAATATCGCATAAGAACGCACCTAAACTATGTTGTGTTTGTTCGGGGGTTTCACTGAGATGAACTTTGAAAAAGTTACACAGGATCTTGTTAACCATGATATAAATTGAGAAGAACTTACACAGATTCCTTTTAAGCATTTATCCTAATGTAATCACACCATTCTGTTTTGGTCAATATATATATATATATATATATATATATATATAATAATCCATGCTGAAAGAAAATTGTAAAACAAGTTCTTTTCCTTGTGTAACACATGCTTCTCTTTTTCTTCCATAACCTAACAGAGCTTGGAGAAGGAATCTCTTTTACTACGGTGTACCTCACTTTTCTAATCCAGACAAGTAGAACTTAATAACGAAAAAAGGAGGAATCATACTGCCAAAATATTATGTTAAAGCAAGAAGCCAGGAATTAATATATATATATAAGGCAAGCAGTAGCATGTGCTCCCAGCACACTTCTAGCTTTATCCTTGCGTTTAGATTTCCTGGTTTTCCTTTGTCCCTTTGATTTGATTCCAACTGCTTTTAGTCGATATGAGGCTTGAAGTTTCAGTTAAGGTTTTATATGTTGGCAGTCCATATATGAAAAATATCTAAGAAAATGAATATTGGTAAATGTCCACACTTATAAGGATTTTTTTTTTTTTTTTTAATAAATTAGTAGAAAGAGGCAAACAATACACAGTAACCCACTCGTAGTGGACCCGATATAATCGAATTACTGCCTAGAGACTCTAGAAATCTAAAAATTAACCCCAAGTAAAGATGACTTGATTAGTAGTGTTCTTTATGTAACCTGACACTTTTGAACGTAATTTGAATAACAAAAATGACGTTCTTTATCTCTCCTACATTTTGCGTCATTTGATTTTATATTGAGATATAGAGTCTAATTAAAAAGAACAAAACAATCATATTACTATACACTTTCCACATAGACAAAACAAAAACAGTGATGAAATTTCTTTGAAGCGTTATGAAAAAAAAAATGTGATTACTCAAATTCTTATGATACACAGCTTCCCAAATTCTCTATTGGGGCCTGTTTTGGTTCTTTTTCTTTTCTTTTTTCTTTTTAACAGAGTTCGAAATGTTCTTCAATTTGGTGAGACTTCAAAAGAATGTCTCATCTTCTTCTTTCTAACTGAAGCTTCAGTCGAATCAGATATCATAAAAACCCAGGCAACCGTTCCCTCAAGAATTTCATCAAGCTCCCAGTTGTGGTTGGGCATCAATACCGGCCCTTCA